>NW_024582456.1:1635553-1691053 GCF_018398535.1 Haplochromis burtoni
CTGGTGCAAATTACTGACCTCTGTCATCATTTTAGGTGGGGGAACTTGCACAATCGGTGGCTGACTAAATACTTTTTTGCCCCACTGTAAATGATAAAAAATAAAGGTAATAATTTGTAGCACAATGTTCTTGTTTACTTGCTTGTGCTAGTAAACAAGCTTTTATGCTTTGCTCAGTCCTCAAGCCATTGTTAAAAGGAAATGGATGCGCCCATGAAATCAACCTTCACTGCAGATTTCAGTGGAACTGGAGGCAAGCAGAATTAACCCTGCTTTCTGAGACAATATCCAACTGTGGCCACATGATAGCAGCAATTAAAAGGACGCAATGAAAGATGCTAATGGCACAGAATACTGTTGAGATGGAAAGAGAGGTTTCACTCTGGGATTAATTGATTTTTAGATTTCTATTTTTAGATTTCACTGGGCAAGCAGTATTTGCTGTGCTTGCCCCGATGGAAGACAACTGTTTAGAGCACATAAAAACAGTTTTTCTCTCCATAGCTAATCCCCCATTCATGACAGCTATACCAAGGTTAATATTTTTAATATAATTTACCTGTTAAAATATTATATACGCTTAAGTTAAATGTGTAGCTGCTTTACTGGTAAGTAAATGCTCACACAGCTGTTGCAGTCTGTCCCTGTCTGCTAAGTTTCACCTTTACAGGACTGACCATGTTTGTTGTTTTGTTGACTTTTGGTTCTTTTGATTTGATTCATTTGAAAAAAACAGCACTTTGTCATGTCTCTGTGTAGGCAGGCAGGAAGAGAGGACCCAAAATGCAGGACTCACGGAGGCGGAAGAAACTCAAAATAAACAGCTTTATTGCTGGGATGAAGCAGAACAGGAAAAACACTAACTAAACTGGGAGTACAGAATAACTAGACAGGTTGGCAGGCTAGCAACCAGAACACAGAGGAAGTGAGGGTACAATGCAACACTGACACGAAGAAACACTGGGCTTAAATACACTGAGGAAGTCATCAAGGAATTAGAGACAGAAGGGGAACACAGCTGGGAGGAATAAGACCTAATGAGACAGGAGGAACAAAGCTAGAAACACTGACATAAGACAGGAACATGAACCTTCAGAGTAAAACAGGAAACAAGACACACTTAACTAGGACACGGACTCGACAGAGTGAGACAGACAAGACGCTGAACTAAACCGGCAAAAACAAACAAATACAACCCGAACCTTAATCATAATGCAGAAACATACCAGAATAACTGAAACACAGATTCATAATAAAAATCAACAAAGCACCAGAGAAACATAAAGAACAATCCATCATTCAAAAATGAACCAAAACATAAGGAATTCAAAATGCTGGGTCAATCCGACCCAGGACCGTGACACACTTGGTCTATGGTCTATGGATTCACCTTTAAACCACCGAGAATGTAAAAGAACTCCACTTGAGGCTTCAAAACGAGAGTGTCCCTATGCATCGTTTTTGTTTTGAAATCTATGTCCATCTTTTTTATACAGTCTGTGATATTAATGTCATTAGTTCAGCATGTGTTTTATTTAAAAGAAATACAAAAAGAATTGTGGAAATTAAATTCCTGAACAGATGATTGTACTCGAGGCAGTTATAGAGTCATATTCTGGAAACTGTGAATGTCCATCCAAAAAATTTGTACCAGTCTGTTTTGTAGATGTGAAGTTGTGCCACTGGATAAATCAAACATTTTGGCTTGCTTGTGGTGCAAGACTAATGCTTGTTTATTAAATGTCACAAGTAAGTATAGATGATAGACACTCCAGGACAGTGCCTGATGAATTCCAGACCGCTGAGGGAACTATAACAAATAGTTCAGACCAGTGGGTGTCACAGACAAGTCTGCTGGTCTGGAAAGTATCATACCAGGGGAATGGTCATATTCATACCTGGGGTCAATCCGCAGAAACCCTGGTGTTACAAGAGTGGATGTAAATAGCCGATGTGTGGCATGTACAAATTTTAAGTTCAGAAAATCTAAATTTGGGCCTCATTTTTCTTTTGGCAAAAGAATTATGGCTTTTTTTTTCTTTCTTTTTTTTTAACCTGTATTTAAAACGTGGAAGGAAACTAAGTCACTCACTGGTAAGTGTAGCATTGTATGCCAGCATCTTGACTGGCACTAGTTTGTTAGGATTTTAAAACCTTTACCTTAGTAAAAGTAAATGTTTTTACATGTTTACTCACACTGTCTGAATCTTTGTGATCTCAAAAATGAAAAGGTGGGTTCCCCGCTATTTCTCCCCCATGTCTGTCTTTTTCTTACCGCATGGGCTGTCCTCTATGACCGCAAGTAAACACCCTCTTCAAAGTTTTGCTCTTTTAATGCACAGTATGAATAAATTGCTCCAAGCCCATAAACTTTAACAGCTGTTTTGTTGTTCATTGCAGTTTCCTGCGTTGCTCATGCGCCGAGTGGAAAAACTCCCTGACTGCTTGCCTGTTATGAATCTGCTTGTTCTCATAAAACATTTCTTTAATTCTGTGGGATTTTTTTAAGTGCTTGGACCTGTGGGCCGGTCTCAACATCTCTTCTCACTGAGAGAAAGTCGTAAAGAAAAGCTCCCGTAAAGAGGTTAATTAAAAGTCTTAAAACTGCTGGTTAATTAGGGAGCTTTAATTTAAAAATACAGGTCATTATGTTGCATCAACAAAGGATAAATGAGATGCAACTATAAATGCTGTAAATAAATCAAATGTAACTTATATTTCTTGCTAATGCTGGAGATATCAAATTTTCCTCCACATACAAAACATTATAGGTATGATTTTCTTTGCACCGTCTGTTTTGTACTAGCTTTCAAAGGCTTACAGCTCTTTATTAGTAGTTCACTGATTACACAGAAAACATCTCAGTTGGGGCTAGTTCACCTGACCAAACAGCTCCTGATTAAAGAAGCTTGTTCTGGGTGGAAGCTTTCTCCTCCACGACTTAAGGGTGAAAGGTAAATATCCAAGTGCACCTGAAACACTCCAGAGCAGACACCCTTTGGTACAATTTGCCAAGCATATAGGTCTAAATATACTCTGCCAGCTGCGAACACAAATCATACAATCAACCTCAAATGCACAGTTTATATATCTCAATATATTATCCCTTTGAAACATTTTTATATTGTTTATCACAAGTGATGAAACTACTGTGCAGTGTTGAAATATTGTAGTTGGCAGCCACAGCCCTTCAATTTCGGTGCTGTAATGAGCGAGTTTACCTGCCGTAATAGGCAGCTTTGTATCTGCACAGCTGCAGCAGATGTGTCCTCTCCGTCTCTGCTGGTTTAGGGGAGACAGAGTTACTGTGGGAAAGGGAGAAGCTTGTTTGAAGCAGGCAAATCTGCTGGGTCTTTTAAATAACATCCAGTAACACATCCAGAGAGAAAACTGAAACTTTAAGTAGATTATTGAATGTATTATGGAGAATAGATCATCTGAATTTTTCAGATATTACAGCTGTTACTCATAAAGAAAAACATCTGGAATGAAAAGCTCATAATTCTTTTTATTTAGTTAAATCATGACTTTCAGTGACCGTAAACTTCAATCAAATGGATGAGTCAGACGTGATCAAATGTTGTAATGTACCTATTCCACTGAATGGGGAATGGGAACATTCCCAAATCTGTGGATTCAACGAAGTCTTTTTTAAAAGATTTAACATTCCCATTATGGAGCAGCATGGGCTGCACGGTGGTGCAGTGGTTAGCGCTGTTGCCTCACATTAAGAAGTACCAAGGTTTGAATCCACCAACTATGTACAGCGCACATGTTTTTTGCTTGCGTGGGATCTCTCAGGTGATCCCAAAGACATGCACGGGGTTATGGTTATTGGTGATTCTAAGTTGGCTATGAGTGAGAATGATTGTCTGTCTCTCTGTGTTAGCCCTGCAGTAGACTGGCAATCTGTCCAGGGTGTAACCTGTGAAAGCTGTGAAAGTCTCTGGCGACTCTGAAAAGGAAAAGTGGAAGAAAGTGGATTGGGTGGTACGGCTATGTATGTTGTGTGCACACACATAATGTGATAGAGTAGCGGGCAGATGTCACCAGCATGTTGTCCTGTTTAAAAACACAGCAAACAGACTTAAGCAGAGGCAACTTGCCATGAACAGAATTACCTGATTTGCCCTGTTTGCATATTAAAACTTCTTCCCACTGCTGCAAGCATAGCTGTGGCTATTTATGTACTGCACCTGTAAGCCATCACTTATCATTCACGTCATTAGATGCCACAATAATGTGCACGTCCATGTATATATCAAAAGATGTGAACAGCCTCCAAAACTTTTCAAATAATCTTGAAGAACATTTGCTTTTAATGAAGTTTAACTGATTTATTAAAAATGTGCTTATTATCACTGGCTATATATAACTGAGACTGAGAAACCAAAAACAGTACATGCTCATATCAAAGCAAAATTTAATGCAATAAAGTGCACCCTGATTTATTACCTTTTCGACACGGGAACATCACATTGCATTATGTTTGAAGCTTTTCCTCCATTTCTTGAGTTATTAGGATTGTGCCCTATCAAATACATGACTACTTGCCTGAAAAGGCGGGACTGCAGAAATGCATGGAAATAAGATATTTTGATCAGAACAAATCATCTGAGATCAAATACATACACCTGGAAGGATAACTGAGATTTCAGTTGTATTGTATGGAAATTGGAGGAGAAAGTGCTCCAGCAGCTCAGCTAGACTCTCTAACTGTCAGGTTATGACTTGTGAGTTGCACATGTGTGAATGACTCCAGCCTCTGCTTTGTGCCAAGCTAAATGCATCTGTGGCTTCAGTTTATGGCTTAATGCACAGATAAAAGAGTGGTATAGATCTGCTAAATTTCATTGGCAGAGTGTATGTGTTTTCTTTCCACAATGTGAAAATATTCCTTTACCTGTAATTACCCTCTACAGGCTGCAAATACAGCTACCACCAAGTCTAACTTGAGTGGCATGGTAAAGTTCTGTGAGGCTAGCCCCTATATTGTGGTTGTGTAGTTTACACCTCCCCTGTCACACCGCTGCCAGACTGCATGATTTCTGTTTATTTATGTATGAAAAATGCAGAAATATATGTGGGCTGAATTAGAGAGGTCTTGCAGACCCACTGTGAGCCCACTGGCTGGAGAACCAACTGGGCCTCAGAAACCTCCATTACACCACAGTTTTATTTTTAGCAAGCATTCTTCAACTCAACAAAGAAGACATTCAGGTTAATCCAAAAGCAAATATTTCTCAGAGAGCTATAGAAATAAACCATGTCACATATTGACATCTGTGCTACTGTACAGTCTTGCACTGGTGTGTGTGTTTCATCAGTTTAAAAGAAAAAAAGAACCTCTTCACACGAGCTTTTGGTCCTTAGATTTAGAAAAGATAAGTGCGGCCTCTTTATAAAGAGTCCTCTGAAATAAAAACAAGGATCCTGCTCATTGAGTTTGAGCTTCAATAACATCAGAGCATTCCTCAGTGGCATCAGAAAATATTTGGAAACTATGGGAGAAGGAGAGAAACCCTAGACATAAACATGTGGGTCAGGGAGGGCTAACCGGCACAGGAGGACAACCTGCCAACAGGAGTTGTGGCTTTCAGGAATGTGCACAAACACTCCGCCTCGCTTTGGTTCTCAGTATCATCCGATTCTTCCCGTTTTCTCAATGCATTTGTCTTACCTGCAGCTTGCAGACATTTGACAGATGAAACTAATATTTCTGAGTTGAAAAATGTTGCATGCAAATATTTAGTGCTAAGATGTTTGCATGAAAAGTTCAGCATTTGGAGAAATACATGCGTCGGGTTTCTTTTTAAGACTTAAAGTAACCAGCTCTTGTTTAGTTTGTCCTAGTATAGCTTAGTCTGGATCAGTCAGAAGCACCTTTCAAGTTCACAAATTTTAATAGACACAGAAACAAAAAAGAAAGTAATTTAAGTGAAATGATACTTTTGTGCCGGTCAGTTAATCTCTGAGCTGAAAAACGCTCTCACACTCGACTCTCTTTATTCAGTCTTTAAAGTATTTTAAATTAATCAAATTTGAATAAACTTGGAAGAGTCTACAAACAAAAAGACAACAAATTTACCCTGAGGTCAGACCATGCTATGCTCAGAGACACAGCAAAGAACCCAACAGCCACATAGCAGACTCTACAGGCCCCAGGTAGCATGTTAACGTTCAGGACAATTACAACTAGAAAAAGACTGAACAAGTGTGGCTTGTTCAGAAGCGTTGCCCAGAGAAAGTCTCTTCTCTCCGAAAGGAACGTGGCAGCACAGCTTAGATTTAAAAAATTGCATCTGAACAAACATCAAGACTTCTGGAACTGTGTTCGGACAGATGAGAGCAAAGTGGAGATGTTTAGAGAAAATCAAACACGGCATATCAGCACAAACATCTCAAACCCGCTGTCAAGCATGGTGGTGGAGAGGGATTGATTTGGGCTTGTTTTGCAGCCACAGGATCTTGACACCAGATCACTTTTATTTATATAGCACCAAATCACAGCAACAGTTGCCTCAAGGCTCTTTATATTGTAAGGTAAGGGCGCTACAATAATACAGAGAAAACAGAGAAAACCCCACCAATCATTTGACCCCCTGTGATTAAGTGCTTTGGTGACAGTGGGCAGGAAAAACCTATTTGTACTCTCTTCCTACAGAATTTGGACCAACAACAGAAACTCAAGTTAACTCTTTAGAGTTTCACCATACTCTTAAGACTCATATTGACAATAATTTATTGTTAATAAATATATTATTAAAAACAGTAAATGTTTAAAATTTGTTCTCCAAACTTTTGGTCTAACCTTGCTCTGTTGGTAATTGCCTCTCCTGGGGCAGGAGCTGGGTTGGCAGCATGTTGTTGCTCCTGCCTTGTTCACTTCACCTTGATGGCCTACCAGCTGCTCAGCCGGCACTGAGTTGACAGCGCAACCTCCAGTTTTGTTTACACAAACCCCCACTTCCAATTTCTCCCTGCATCACGTTTGTGCAGTTTATTTCATGCGTGTCACCCATGTCAGTGTAATTTCCTTCAGCACACACCACACCAGTAGACCTCTGGTCACAGATGGTCACAGTTCCACACCTCTGTGGAGTGATTTGTACGGTTTTCTCCACAGTTGCTTCACACCACATAACAGATCCTGTTGTGCTTGCACCATGTGCTAAGTCAACCTTACTGAAGTTTTTCTTTCCAATACAGATCTGCAGCAATGTCACCCTGGCATATTCATGTTTTGGTATTTAGAGAGGCAAGTCAGAACACTGAGCCATCTGATGGTGCTGTTATCGAAGCCAGGAGACGCTGCCAAGCATTTGATTCATTAAGAGTGCTCTTCCTCCAAGAAAAACAAAACATAACAGTTAACGGATTGATTTATGTTAAGGTGTGTTTATCAGGAATATTGCTCCAGGAAAAATCGAATGGAATTCTAAAATTATTGTCCGTGTATAGCAGCTGCTTGCGTCATCAGATTTAAAATCACAGCCAATTTTTTAAAGACTCATTTAAATGCTTTCAAACGGCGTTAAAGGCGTTTATTTGTGAAGCCAAAGAGATGCTCTATTCATTTGTTTGTCTGAGCGTTGCTGACATGTTGTCACTTATGGTAATGAGTCTGAGTGAGTGGCACATAAAGACTCTTTTCATTGCACTCTCTGGGGCACTGGAGCAGGGCAGTCACAGAGTTTGAAGGCAGAGCTGTGCCCCTGCCTGAATGAAAATACAGAATGGAAAGAATTTCCTGAAATGAAACTCAATCACTTTTGCCACTAAACAGCAGACTATGCACTGGAGGAATCATCTGCAAAGTCTTGGATTGGAGGGGCTTATTAAAAGCAATTCTGTAGAATAATGGAGGCACAATCAGAATTATACAGGGCAGCTCTGTTCAGTAGATAGTTTACTTACATGCAATGCAAAATTACATTTTCCCCCCCAGTTTATATTGACTTAGACCTTGAAATTTTCCATTGTTGAGTTCAAGTGGACTGATAGCCACGGATGACAGCGATGTTCGTAAAGACGGTGGTGGCAGTGGAGGCTGTAATCCATGGCTTTCCTGTGCTTACTAGTCTCACAGAGGCCAGCTGTTGTTGAGTTTCCATCCAAGCAGCTGGGCTAGGGTGTTCTGTGGTCTCCTTCAGCCCTCTTTGAAAGAGGATAGTCAAGTTTAGTCCCTCTGTGAGTCCCTGAGAATACACCCACTGCAGCCTCACTGAGGAGAGATGTCCTTGTTGCAAGGATGTAAAAACAGGCCTGCAGAAAGGGACTCTGGGAGACTCGTGGGGATGTTGGCAGCAGGTGAATGCAGGACCAGTATGAAGGGAAATATCTGGCAAGTGGACTGGAACGTCTTGACCCAACGTGGGAACTCAGGATGTCGTCAATATTGGTGAAATGCGTCTGACTCAAATGGTGGGAAGAAATAAAAGACGTTGGTTCAAAAGCAAATATTCTTAGTTCAGAAGGGTTACTCAGACGTGGTGAAGCAGCTGTCCTGTTGGGAGAGGCACAGGGATAGGCGAAGCTTTTCATTTACCCCCACAGAGGAAGTGGACAACTTTAGGAAGGGCCTTGACAGTGCGTTGATTGGGCCTTTTCGTCAATCCGACTGATCTAGCGTTCCTTGATCTGAGAAGGCCTGGGTAAATGGTTTCCTCGTATTTTGCCTGGCCACACAGATGGTGGAAAATAGCTCTGTAGTGGGTTTTGCTTGGCTAAGCAGCTCTGTTTTATTTGGAGTCCTGCACTAAAGGATGAGTAGCCCAGCTTGACTGGAGAGAGCCCAAGGCCTTTTGAGATCACACAGGCACTAAAATCCATATGTGAGATGTATAAACAGCAGACAGTGTTTATTTACAGCATTTGATCTTTCAGCATGTGTCTCATGCTTAGAGCCACACTCTGGAAAGAGGAGTTGACATATCTAGGCTTTGTAATGTAAAGAAACACATGCAGAAACCATAAGCTGGGGCAAGGTTTACAGACATCACTGCCATTTTAGTCATTTTACTTCCCCAGAATATAATTGATCACGCTCTTCTTATTTTACTGCAGATTTTGAGGTTATAGGATGTAAGCACGTCAAGCAGCCAGGTTCTGGCCAACATCAGGGTCCGTGGAGATTAAAGGAATGTTTGACAATTTGGCAAATGTGCTCATTTGCTCACTATCACACATGAATGTCAGGTTAATAATGTTACAACTAGCAGCTGCTTTGCCTCGCTTAGTACAAACCTCAAGGAGAGGTAGTCAGACTAACCTGTTAAACTAACTAACCTTTTTTTTATGGAAGTCTTCACTGGATTAGACAAGCAATATTTGTAAATAGTTAACATTAGAGGTGTGGTTAGGTGGATTTTGTTATGTTTGAGTAGAGCTAGACTAACTGTCTTTTTGCATTTCAAGCCTTTATGCTACGAGTCCACAGCATCTAGCAATTGCATGAGCTGTGCACTGCAGCAAGCAAGGCACCTGTTCCTTATTTGGTTAAAGTTGAGCGCTAGGCTATTTTATGCCCCTCCCAGAGTAACATGTCTGTGAAGGTTCTCAGTCATCCAGGTCATCGTAAGGAGCTTGGACTTCCTTAAGTTGCTTGAAGACGTTTCACCTCTCATCCGAGAAGCTTCTTCAGTTTTAAGGGTCAAATGGTGGAGAGTCCCAGATCTAAACCCAATGGGAGTTTCCCCCCAAAGAGGGACAAAGGACCCCCTGATGATCCTCTACCTAATCACATGAGCCAAGGTGTGAAAATGGGTGTGGATCAAAATCAGCCAGGGTTTCGAGTGAGCTAATTGTGAAACCTGGCCCCACCCTATCATGTGATTTCCTGAGGTCAGATGGCCCAGCATGTGAGTAGGTGTTTAGGCGTCTGAGAAGGGATCTCAAAACTGGATTATAGATGGCAGACAGTTGGTGTCGTAAACCACCGCCTCTGTTCAAAGATGGTCGCTCACAGTGGACATAAATGGCTTCTTTCACTCCTCTTTCAAACCAGGTGTAGTCCAGATGCTTTTCTTTCCAAGATCCTTAGATTACCAGAGTAACATAAAATTTTGAAAACGTTTAAAATCGTTTAGTGTTGATCTAAAAGGAAAACAAATTCAGCAGCTGGATGTCCTAATTATTGCCTTAGATATTTTTAGAAAAAGTTTTCTTATTGGCGGAACTGTTGTGGTTGATACTGGTGTCTCACAGCAAGAAGGTCCTGGGTTTTATAATCCAGTCTGGGGCCTTCCTGTGTGGAGTATGTATGTTCTACCTCTATCTTTGTGAGTTTCCTCCAACGGGCTCCAAACATGCGAATGGTTGTGTCGCTGTGTTAACCCTGTGACAGACTGGTGACCTGTCCGGGGTGTAGCCCTCCACCCCTCCCAAGACCCTAAACTGGATAAGTGGAAGAAGATGAATGGACATTTCCTAGATTGTATTTTTGTAATGTATAACAAAGGTTGCAAATTAGCCATTATGTTGGTGCTGCTAAGTTTTCACCATTGTCTATTCTGAAGCTGACTTATAAAGTGTCCAGGGAACTGAGAAAATACAAACAGGGCATTGGAAAGGTAATGATAGATAACACCAGGAAAAATATGACACTAAGTTTAAAGAAAAATGGAACAAAAATACAAACAAAAGTTGAACATAATTCCCTTCACAAAGAACCAGAAGAGAATAAAGAAACAGAAACTCAAACCAAGACTCAGGGAGCATGAGAGTGATTTTACATGTAGGTTTAAAAAGAGGATTATTCACCCAGTATTCTGTGGGATCACTGCTGTTTGTGTGCAAAAACAAACATTTTCGTTTCTTGAAAATTGTTGGAAAAGTGGAGGATGACAAAGACAGAGTCGGTCAACAAAATTACAAAACTGTTGCCTGAGCTTGGCTTAAGTTGTCATTTCTTTCTCTTAATTTTGAGTTGAATTAACAGTTAAAGTAGCGGACCTTGTAGGTGCTAAAATATGTCACTAGAAGAAGGAGTGGATATTTATTGGTGAGACAATGGGCCAGTGAAATCCATTTTATCCATTTTTATGGATTTAACGCTTTGTTCTGGTCTGCATATGTCTTTTCACATTAATTACGCTTTTGTTTTGCAGTCATTCCTTTTATGTCAGCTGTCTGAGGAAAGTTGTTTTCAAAACCACGTATACGCACCTGAATTTGGGTGTCAACAGTCTTTTCTTCCCCAGCTGACCTTAGTGGACCTCTAGAAATTTTAGCAAGGGAGCAAATAAGTGCACTTTCCAACATGTGAAATCACTCTTTGAGGTGTTGGGGATGTGTTTAGTTGAGTCCTGGTAAAGATTTGGATGTTTGCATATAAACGTCCAGTGTTGTAAGAGCTCCTTTGGCGTACCCCAGCAGTGGTTTGAGGATGAATAGAAGTGGGCACATGAAATGAAGAAGTCAGCACAATTCTCATCCTTATTGTGACTAAAGACCAGGATAAAAAGTTTCTATTGAAAACAGGAAAAACCTACAGCCAGTCTCCTATGTCTCTGGAAAAACAGAATCTCTGAGCTCTATCTCGGAGCAGTGATTATGGTGGTACAGTGAATGACTGAGGTGGTCGAAATAGGAGCTTGGGGGATTTTTTTTTTTACATGCTCTGAATACAGGAAACACATGTGTGCTTCTGCTTCTCTTTTGGTTGTTGACTCAAACGGCGATAATCTGAGCAGTGTGTACCCACCACAAACAAAGGGTTTGCACATAACCTCGCCACAAAAGTTAGCCTATAGACTGCTTATATTTTTTCTAAATAGCTACTTCATATGTGACAAAGCAAATAAATTCTATGTTTGATAAAGCTTTATTTAAGTACTCTAATTTTTGTTGTTGTTGTTTTTACTTTATAACACAGTGCAGCATTCTGAAGCTTTCATTGTAGCTAATGGATATTCAGGCCATGATTTCCATTTCTAGATTCCGATCACAGAGGTGTAACATATAGGATCCATACATTTATATGGTCGATATGAATGGTTGTCGAGAGATGGTAATGGTAAATGGTTTTTGTAAAACTTTTCTACTCTACCTGTGCACTCAAAACACTTCACACAACATGCGTAATTCACCCATTCATACAAGCATAAAGCTGTCCAGTGGGCTCAAATGGAGTCTTTGTTGGATCAGTTTTGACTTCTGGGCCTGATGTTTGAAACCACTGAATAAAATGAAGGCTAAAAAAGAACTTCATCATCGTTAGATGATTTCTCGTGGTAATGCAGTCCCTTCATGCTTTTGTCGTCATCTGTTTGTTAATCTGCACTCGGCCAAAGTCTACCCGAATATGAATGCTTTACGAACAAACTATGAATATAAACCAGAAAGTTTCTGGGGCCTAAATTTTATCTACAAAACCACAGACTCTTCAGAAGCTACCGATTCTGTGTTTTCACAGAGAATCACTGCATAACTGTGACCTGTCTGAGAACTGCAGATAAAAAAGAAGTTTATTCTAACTTTGGAATACAGTACATCATTCATTACAAAATATGACCATAAAGTGGCTTTATAAACAATAAACTTCCTTAACTTTAAATACTCCTATATTGTGTATTAATTTAACTGTTAAAAAAACATCAAAACTCCCGGGGGGCATTTTCCATAACTGCGATTTGTCCTCTGATTTGTCCAGTGAGCCCTCGCAATCTCATTAGTTCATTTTAGTCACATCTGTATCTTATCACACTGTCTCGTACTAGTGTGTGTGTGAGTGTGTGTGTGTGAGTGGGAGGAGTAAACCATGCATGGCCCACGTTTTTCCTGCTGAAGTTGGCACTGTGAGTTACAGCCACTTCAAAGTCTGGTGTAAGGGTCTATTAACCATTGGTAATTGAAGTATCACTTTAAATGGCACTGAGTACGCTGCTCTCTCTGGACTATAAAAGGAAAAAAAAAGGTTGCATAGAAAACATAGTTTTATGAAGTCCAGCCTCATTACTAGAATGAATGCGGTGACATTTTGGCAGTGGCTGTGTAATGATTCTATAGCAGGGCTTTCCATGAGGGTCCTATGTAACGTGCTGGCTGTAATTTCCTCTCTGTGTTCACCTGTGTTTTGTCAGCTAGTAAATTTGTCATGAACAAATTGGACGGTTAAACTTGTCAGAGAAGCTGATTGCTGTTGAAATAACCTTTACTTTAAGTGCTCATTTCACATATTCTGCCACTTTATTTTCAAATGGCCTCATATAAAGTCCAGATGCTACCAGCACTTTCACACTGTACATTCTGTATGAGCAGGAAAACCTCTGGGTCCATTTACTATGACCGAGTGATTAAAAAAAAACAGTGCAAATATCTTTAAATGACTGAATAGATGAGTAAAACACAGGGATCTGCCCCATAAAAAGGCCTGCACCACTGCTTTTGTAAGGCTACATATATCTGTATGCAGACTAGTTTTTGACTATAAGCGTGGTTGCATTTTACGTTCAGATGCTGTTATCTCAAGCGTTAAATGTAGCATTATAAAAGTGCAGTTGGCACATTTGGAAGCATTTACATAAATCACACTTTCATGACTGTCTTCTTTTAAGCAGGCAAAAAAAAAAAAAAGAAAGAAAAAGAAAAAAAAGGGTCCTGGAAAATCAAATTAGGTTTTCAGAGCTTTGCGTTTTGCCTTGCCAACCTCAATATAATAACTGTAAAACTATTACAAACTGAGAAGTGTTGGTGTTGGCAGCTTGTCAGAGCAGGGGCAGTAAAACAGTGCCATTTGAGACAGGTTGACGTTTCATTTGTATTTCTCTGATGAGAAGCGGCGCAATCTGTTAATAATCCAGAGGCATTACCAACAACACACGTGTAAGAATGAGGAATGGTATCATTTCTTTGTCCACTGTATAAAAAATAGCATAAGTGTGATTGGTGCTAAGAAGTTCATTGCTTTTCCATCAGTATGCCATTTTGGGCTTGGGTACCTTCCAGTACTGTCTGTGCACCATCACTTGGAAATATTACTGTGTTTGAAAGAATGCATTTCCTAGGTTTTGTCATTAAAAAACAAAACAGATGATCAATAAAAAATGAAATTGCAGCTGATGATTGTTAAAGGAAAAGCCACTGTGGACGCCTCAAGTGGGAGAGACGCCTTGGTCAGTGGATCCCCCGCAGGCAAAGGCCAAAAAGAAAAACAGCGGTTAGAATTGCAGGAGTCCCGAGTCAATCCTGCATGTTTTATTTGGTTAGTTTCTCTCAACGAGCTTCTTTAACTACCAGTTATGATGTATGGAGGCCTCAGGCAATGTGCAAGTAAAACAAATCACATAGAAGGTATAGGGGTCTCTGTTGGGGAATTATTTTTCACATTATTTTTGCTGGTGCGAGGATAACTTTGCTTCTTTTAAATTGGTTACTTTCTGTGGGAAGCTGGGAAGCGTGCCAAACTCACTAAAAATAAAGAAATGAGAAAAATTTAATCCCTATCGCAAACACGCCAAAGCCAGGGAGATATTAAAGGCCGCTTCCGAAAAAATAACATTCCTGGAGGTTGGACAATAATTTCAGTTATACCACACGATATTTTGTTTTTGTACATGCGAGACTCATTCTCAGGTCGGGAATGGAAATTGTTGCTTTTGTTTTGTATCATTTCACTCAGTAGCTGTGTCACTGAGGAATTTACCCAGCCAGAAATAATTTAAAGTGATATTTGGGGTCACTAATGAAAAGGCTACTGTTTCCCCACTACACCCTGGGCAAAGTTAAGTCAAACTTGCTGATATCACGTGGGATTAGACAAGGTTCATTTATTCCTCTGGAAAATTATATTTTAACGAATGAAACAAAATACATTAAATTTCATTTCATTTTATTTCATTTATTTCACACTTGGTACAACAGTTTCCACAGTTAGTTCTTTCAGACAAACCAACCACACTTTCTATCGGTATAGCACTGTAAATAAACATACATATCATACCATTGAAATGCAGTTAGGTTGATGGAAATTCTGCCAGTTCTGCCAATATAATATAGACTTGCTGACCACTTTATTAGGTACACCTTACCAGTACTGGGCTGGATTTTTAGCTTCAGCACTGCTTCCATAGATTCAACAAGTTGCTGCCTGTATTCTCCGTTTCCTGTTCTTAGCTGACAGGAGTAGCACCAGGTGTGATCTTCTGCTGCTGACGCTTCACGGTTCAACAGATTGTGCATTCAGAGATGCTCTTCTGCAAACGAGTGGTTATTTGTGTTACTGCAGTTTGAAGCAGTCTGACCAATCTGGAAACAAGGCATTTTCACCTGGAGACTTGCCACTTACTGAATATTTTCTGTTTTTTGTACCATTCTCTGCAAACCCTAGAGACAATTGAGTGGGAAAATCCCAGTAGTTCAGCAGTTTCTGAAACACTCAGCCTTCTGGCACCAGCAACCATACCACAATCAAAGTCACTTAAATGATTTTTCTTCCACATTCTAACCATGTCTGCATATTTAGAGTTGCTGACATGTGATTGGCTGATTAGACATTGGCGTTAACAAGCAGCCGAACAACTGTACCTAATAAAGTGGCTAGTGAGAGTAGAAACATCAGTCAAAGTGGGTGTCATGAACTGACTCAAAGTTCAGACAATAGAAGGGGTTTGGTGGAGTCTGCACAGATAAATGCACAGTGGGTTAGACCTTTCAAAGAAAGAAAATAAACCCAAATCATGCCTGCCTGCTGGGGAGACAAGAGAATGTTAGCTACCGCCTACTGGTGATGGCCAGAGGGGCCGATGGCACGATATGGCAGCCTTGCCTCTGTCAGTCTGCCCCAGGGCAGCTGTGGCTACAACTGTAGCTTGCCTTCACCAGTGTATGAATGTGAGAGTGAATGAATAGTGGAATTGTAAAGCGCTTTGAGGGCCCTGAAAAGCGCTATATAAATGCAATCCATTATTATTATTATTATTATTATAAAAAAATAGCTCATGAAAATCCCACACTGCAGCAGCTTGTATGGTTGTTGTCTTGCTGAACCTGCATTCATCTCTCCCTCAACCCTGACTAGACTCTCAGTTCCTGCTGTTGAAAAACATCATGGCATGATGCTGCCACCACCATGCTTCACTGTAGGGATTGCATTGGCCAGATGATAGTGATGCCTCCAAATTTCCTCCAAATATGATTGGCACTCAGGCCAAAGAGTTTAATCTTTGTTTAATCAGACCAGACAAATTTGGTGACCATGGTCTGAGAGTGTTTTGGGTGGCTTCTGGCAAACTCCTGGCGGGCTGTCATGTGCTTTTAACTGAGGAGGAGCTTCAGTCTGGCTACTCGACCACACAGACCTGATTGGTGGAGTGCTGCAGAACTAGATGTCCTTCTGGAAGATTTTCCTCTTTCCACAGATGCTGGAATAATGTCAAAATGACCACTGGGTTCTTGTTCACCTCCCTGACTAAGGTCCTTCTACCCTGATCACTCAGATTGGCCGGGCAGCCAAGCTCTAGGAAGAGTCCTAGTGGTTCGAAACTTCTTCCACTTAGAGATAATGGGGCCTTTTTTGTATCATTCCCCAAATCTGTGCCTTGATACACTCAGATGTCTGTAGACAACTGTTGGACTTTATGGCTTGGTTTGCCCTCTGACATGCGCTGTCAACTATGGGACCATAGATAGACAGGTGTGTGCCTTTCCAAATCATGTCTAATTAACCGAATTTACCACAATCAAGTTTTACAAACATCTGAGAGATGATCAGAAACAGGAATGCACATGATCTCAATTTTGAGGATAAAAAGAGATTATTATTTAACTATTATTTAATATATTTTATAGAATTATCAATACTTTTTTATGTTTGTTTCATTGTATTCATTGACAAAATATCTGACAGACAAAGCTACATGAAGCACTGACTTTGACTTTGATAATCATTATATCAGATCTGATATTAATGGCTCTCTCCTAATTTGAACAGATAGTTGTTAATTTACCTTTATTCTGTTTTTATTTGTTAATGTGATGAACTGGGTAGTGATCATTTTGTCTCGACCTCGTCTCCTTTCTGTCATGTCCGCCTGGAGGTTGCGAGGCCAGTTGTGTGTCCGAACAAAATCCACCATGGCGTCAGCAAATGTAACACTGGAAAATCAGTTGCAGAGTGCACAGAAAAACCTGCTCTTCCTCCAGCAGGACCACGCCAACACGCTAAAGGGGCTGCATGCAGAGATCCGCAGATTACAGCAGCAGTGCACAGGTGAGAAGGGCCACAAGTAGGACTTCACGCTGCTGCGGAAGACCAACACATTTAATCTCCACTGGCTCTCTCCTAATTTGAACAGATATTTGTTAATTTACCTTTATTCTGTTTTTATTTGTTAATGTGATGAACTTGGTAGTGATCATTTTAATTGTTGATTAGAGAGTGTGACTCTGTTAGTGCAGCCAAAACGAGAAAGAGAGAGTGTAATGTCAAAACATGTAATAAGTGGAAGGAAAAAAACGGTTGCTGTTGTTTTACCGCCTACACAGTAATTGAGGAGCAATACTGCCCCCTGCTGCCCTGCAGCTGTACTGTCCAACAGCTTTCGTTCATTTTTATTTTTTCACGCATTCCAGGCGCTTTGACATAACTAAAAATCAAACCTAGCGCCTGAATAAACTATCATAAGCATCAAGAAGGTTATGACACGTCACACCTGACATAACAACTACTTACTTCGACTCTATCACTAGATGGCGTGTACGCCTCACCCCTTAACAAGTGACAGTTTCTGTTGCTATGGTGACGACGCTCTCCCCGTAAACGGTGGCACGTCCGTAAGAGCTGCTACTTCCACATTTAATGACGTTTAAAGGTTAGTAGACTCTATTCTACTTTTACGTGAGCTGCTTAGTTTCAGCTCACGTAAATTCAAGCTGTGATTCTAACCTTTAACTTTAATGTAACTGGTCAAAAGTCACTGGTCTGGAACATTTTAGGGTTGTATCGCTTAACGTTCAGGTTTCCCATGATGCACCGCTTTATTTTGTCTAGTAGCTCGGGGAGATGATAGGAAACTGACACAGCCACCCCTCTCTTTAACCCAGCGGAGGCGAACCCCTGACAGCAGCATCCTTGACATGCCCCACAAGGCGGACTGCGCTTAGCCGGTGTGGCTAGTCTGTTTATCCACATTTCCCGATATTTTAGAAGATATTCGACGGCCGAGTATTTTTAGCTGTAAGGTAAGCTCTCCGCCATATAACGTCAAGGTACTGTTGTAGCCTTATTAGCAGTTAAGCTAGGCTAGCATCAATGAAAGCCTCATAGCTTACGTAGTTACCCCGTTTTATTCGAAGGAGGCTATCGGCACATTAAAATATATGTTTCGTTTATCTGAAGCTAATTTTTGTGTGCTTCAGTTTTATTTGGGATTAATCTAAACACACTCAATAAAACTACATTTTAACTTTTAAATTGTTTTGTCTATTCCACGTCAGAAAAAGCCTTAATGTCGTTAATAATGGCATGGCACCTGCTAATGTGTGCGCATTGCTGCAGGACTTTCATCGAAAGTACGGATAAGCCCTGTTGGATGTATTCAGTGTATCCCGAATTTACCTGACCACCTCCACAAAGCTAAATAAAACCCCATCTTCATGCTAGGATTGGTCGGTTGCTTTGTGCGTGCAGCAGGCTGTTTTTGGGTGATTGTAAAGTGTGGTTTGGTGTGACCCACCAGAGAAAGAAAATGTACTGTTTGCTGGACACTGGTCAGCTCCTCCCTGGACCACAGTCGCACATAGCATTGGTTGCAAGGACAGCCTTTGTAATGACCCCTTGAAACGCAGCAATGGCATCCAACAGCACGCGGAGTCAAAAAGACCACAGAAAGTGGGGTGTTTTGAAGCCTTTCACTTCCACCGTTCGCCAGGCCTGATTTACGACTTTCTCTTATTCTTCGGTACAGATAAAGAAGGTCAAGTCGAGAATTAAGTCTCTGGATGAAGATTAACGTTAAAACAATGATCCTCTGGCAACTACCGCCAGGACCAGCGGAGGCTTCATTTCGGGGTGCTGTCCGCAATGCAGGTGCTGAAATTGAAAAAGTGTAGTGGAGCGCAGTCTAATAACACGTAGCGTTATCTGTCCTGTTGCAGTTGCAGGCGTTGTTTGTAGTTAGACCACTTAAGCTTTAGCTGCCTCTGCTTTCCTTTTAATGCTTTTGTTGATGACATAAACATGACTCTCTGTGAGGACGTGATTATTGTGGAGAGTAACCCAGACTGCATCTTTCCATAAAATACAAGCAACAGATTTAGAGAAGATGCTGGAAGGGAAGCTTCTGTTTACAGTGTGGAATCCAAGGTTGAAGGATGCACGTTTGCGTGCAGTTTCAGCGTCATTACAGGGCGTGACAGCGAAGGAGTTGTGGCTGAGGATAGTAGCTATTTGCTAATGTTTCGTTCTGCTGCTGCAGTTCATTGATTATTTATATTCTCTGTGTGGGGAAATACTGGTTGCTACATTAGGAAAAGAGAGTCAAGTAAACACGCTCAAATGGCAAGGATTTACATCTTAGAGGAACTGTCTTTCTTTAATTCACTGAGCATCCATACACTTTTTGAATCACCTCCATGCTATGGCATGAGCCATATTACTAAAGTTGGCAGAGGTCACGTCTTTGCAAGCGGAAAGCTATCAAAGCTATTCTAGGAAGGAGATGGGATGAGAGATATGCTTGCAGCGCAGGGTTTACCGGAAGGACCGCACATTACTCATCAATAATAGATTATCTCCTCAGCCTTTGTGACACACCCCCAGCTGTATGTGCCAGGCTGTGTTTTGGTTATCACATGTTTTCATGGCAAAAACACACAGGCGCGTGAGAGCTAAAACTAGGGAGCATGTTAGGTCAGGTGCATGGGATGTATTATTCATATAAGTTAGATGATGTAAGAGTGGGAAGCTCAGAGATGTTTTATTGAAACACACTTATGATTGCAGTCAGAGGCTGCCTCTGTATACAGGAGGGGATTTTAGCGGAGATCAGTGTTCTCTGAAGCCTCAGCACAGTTTAACAGAGGGTGGAGATATTGAGACTCGCCTCTGGAGACAAGGATGTTCAGTGAAGAGAGTGTGGAAGAAGGTGGGGCAAGCCACACCCAGTGTCACTCACCGTGACATCTGTTAATGTGTTCAGCTTTGATTTAGTGTTATGACTGATGGTGTTATGGACACTTAATGAGAGCATTATGTAATAGAGACATATGTTATGCTGTTTCACTGTTGGGGTCTGTTAGATATTCTGAATTTGAAAGACTCTCACAGAGGAAAAATATTTCCACTGCGTCGCTTTATCAAATTACAAGATAATATGTAAATTGGATTAGTACGTATTAGATTAGTGTTACCTTTCAGATGCCTTTTTTAAGGCCAGCAGGGCCCACTCTGTATTATAAATCAATAGCCTAATTTCAGTGATTGGTCGTTAAGTACAGAAAGCCATTACTGGCCTTTCTCTGCTATAGTCTTATTCTAGCATTGACCCAGGCAATAATGATATCCGACACAGCTACTGTGCATAACAAACAACAAACAGAGTTGCCGTTTTTGCCTTTGGATGATCAGTTTAAATGTAAAATGCCCTTCTTTGTAAATGGGGTTAATGGTATCATCCCGTATTGGCTGGTTTGCTTAGAAAGCAAAGTTAGACCGTATCCTAAATCTCACGTTTACAGCCAAATGGGTGAGAATTGATGTGATTACTTTTTTTATGGTCTTCTTCTCTGTCTCTCTTTTTTTTTTTTTACTCTCTCTGTCTCTACCTCGTCTCCTTTCTGTCATGTCCGCCTGGAGGTTGCGAGGCCAGTTGTGTGTCCGAACAAAATCCACCATGGCGTCAGCAAATGTAACACTGGAAAATCAGTTGCAGAGTGCACAGAAAAACCTGCTCTTCCTCCAGCAGGACCACGCCAACACGCTAAAGGGGCTGCATGCAGAGATCCGCAGATTACAGCAGCAGTGCACAGGTGAGAAGGGCCACAAGTAGGACTTCACGCTGCTGTGGAAGACCAACACATTTAATCTCAACTGTGGTAGGGAGTGCTCATGAATTTAAAACAGAGGCTTTTGCTGAACCTAAGCTTATGCCTGGAACTAAAGGTCAGCAAGATGATGCGTTTCCAGTGCTAAATATGTCTGAAAAAATATGGCGACTTACTGGCAGTAATAGATACACGCAGCAGACATAAATATGGTCGCCCAGGAAAAGGAGAAAACAGCATGATCTGCCCCTGACTTCCTGTATCCAGGGCTAACCTGTTTACTAAAGCTGACGATGAGCTCTCACTAATCTTATTAAATGGACACTGCCATATGGAAAGCACAGACATGTTTTCCCCAAACTTGCTTTGCTGTTAATTAGTATGTGAGGAGCATGCTGTTAGATAGCTGCCCTGTTCTAGCCTCATGTAGCGCAGGCATTATAAATAACCCTCTTCTTTTTCTTTCATAGACCTGACGTATGAGCTCACTATCAGAAGCTCCGATCCCTCAGGTAAGCATCATTTGTAGTACACAAGCACCAGTTATACCACTGGCATTCAGCGTTGTTGTCATGAGTTAGCGATGCCATTAATTTGTTGTGGAAAGGTGATTACTGCTAATGCTTTACACACTGTTTTGCCCAGTGTGAGCCCTTTGGTCTAGCCCTTTTCTTTTTAGACCAGTCAGTCTTATTAGTTCAATCTTCTGACATGACACTGGTATTCTGACAAGAGAAGCTAAAAAAACTGTTTCAAATTATACTCACTTCCCCCAGGTAAAATATTTTTTTATTCTTTGTCTTTTGGGTTTTAGAATGATATATTACATTTTCTGTAACTACTTCAAACTGTGCAGCACAAAACCCCCACAGCAGTAAAGGCTGTAAATCAGTGTTTTTTCCTTTGAAATAGAGGTCTGTGTCAGTGGACAGGCCTGGGAGCACAGCACTCTCCCTGTTCCCACCCAAGAAGTATTGCAGTGTGGGCCTCCCTGCTGTTTATTGCAGCTCCCATTGCTCATTGCCACCTGCCCCTCCCCCATAAAACCAGGGCCATGACATGGAGTGACATCACTGGTCTGAATCACATGCTGCTCCACAGCACAGCCTCAAAGGCACCTGATAGGCGGAATACAATTTAATTTATGTACAAACTATTGATGGCCACACTGATGTGTGCAAGTGAGTATGTCACCAGGAGCACATTACGTAGTTGGTGTCCTTAAAGGCCCAGCCTCAATCAGTATTGTCAAGGCCTCCAGTCAGAAGCACTATCATGTTAGTGGGGGACATCTCAGAGATTGGAGTGCAGGAAATGAGATTATGTGTCACAGCACTAATGCACACACTGCTAAATGCTCACTTTAGCAGGGCCCAGCTGTTCTAGCTGTAGCAAACATGTACCAGCCCCTCCTTCAGAAAGTGAAAAAAATTATATAACATTGCTGTAACCACCCCTGTATTTGATTAGACTAAATGAAGGAATTGCAAAGGATTGAGGATTTCTACTGAATAAAAAATACACAAATGTGCTTCATTCCATATTTTTTGCACATATACAAACATAGCTATACATTGATTGTACCTGGGTGGGGCAAGGCTGGGTGGGGGCAGCAGTGATGGAGATCACATGGGAGTACTCTGTCTACCACAGATGTAATGTGAGACAGAAGCTCTCTGCCCACTGCAGATGAGTCTCTGTAGGATCATACCATCTCTGTCAGCCTATAGTCAGCGTCTGCACTTAATGCACTAATGATTAGTCCGGTGGTCTTTGGAGCCAGACTTTCTTGTAGTTTTTTAAAGTGGTGGTTTGTTGTTATTTTTTTGTTTGTTTATTTTGTCATTAATCATTCAAGCATAAAAATGGTAGCTAAGTCAAGGGATGAACCAGCAAAGAAGCTATTTTAAATTGTATCTTTAGGCACTTTGTTACTAGCAGTCACAACAACACAAAATTTCTTCCAGTTTCTTTAGTTGTGTAAATGAAAAATGCCAAAGACTACACAGTTTAAGAGAGTTAAGATTTACATGAGTATTTTTGCACCAACAAAGTGATTCCCAAAGAGCTGTTAGCTGAAAACTTGGCATGTCTCAGCATGGTGTGCAGTGTCCTTAAAACTGAACAAGCAGAGGACAGATAGAAGAAATGTTAGGTTTTAAAAATGACCTACACTAGATAAACAGTATCTGAAAGTCGTTTCCAACAGAAAGACCTGTCTTGAGACCTGAGATATGCATCTGACCCTTCATTTGATTCATCGTCTGTTCACTGAAGCTTCATCAGAAATGATGTCAGTGGAAGTGCGTCTGTCAAGAAGCTGTTATTAAGCAAGGGAAATGAGGACAAAAGGCTGAAGAATTGCACTGATAGTCAGTGGCAACAGGTCTTTACAGAGTGATGATTCCAAACTTGAAATTTCTTTAAAATTTATTTTATTTATTTTTGTTCAAATGATTGTCGGTATGTACGGAGGTATTCAGGATAGAGGGACAACAGAAATTGTCTACAGCCGTAAAACACAGTGGGGGCTCTGTCATGGTTTGAGGCTGCATTTCAGCAAGTGGAGTTCGGGATCTCATCAAAATTGATGCAATTATGAAAGCAGAAAAGTAGAATACCATTGCAGCACCATCTGGAGTAACAACGTACTAGCAACAGCTTTATTTTCTTTATTTTTCAGATCCCAAACAGATTGCTAATGCAGTCAAAGCATAGTTGGATAGAAAAACATAGAATGGATTGGCCTCATTAGAGCTCAGACCTCAACATTATTAAGACTGCTTAAAGAAAATTTCAAGAAAGCTTGTCTAAGAGAGTTCAGGCTGTGTTGAAGAATAAAGGTGGTCATATCAAATATTGACTTTCATGTTAGAATTATCAAACTATTTTTCCTTTTATTCTGTATTTACATGTATGTTTGCATCTTTCAGTAATTGCTGCACTATTTCCTATTTTCCTGTCAACATATAAAGGAATGTTGGGTGGCTTGAGACTTTTGCACAGTACTCCATGTAAGAGCTGTTGGGTTTTTTCTGTGTGTGCAGACAGCAGCGAGGCCCGATGCAGGGAGCTGCAAAGGAGGTGTGAGGAGCTGGAGGCCCAGTTGAAGAAGAAAGAGGAGGAGAACACAGAGCTTCTCAGGGACCTGGAGCAAAAGAACGCCATGATTTCTGTCCTGGAAAACACCATCAAAGAGAGAGAAAAGAAGTACCTGGAGGAGCTTAAGATGAAGAGCCATAAACTGGCTGTTTTGTCTGGGGAGTTAGAGCAGAGAGCCAGTACCATTGCTTACCTTACCTCACAACTACACGCCACTAAGAAAAAGCTGTTAGCCAGCAGTTCCTCTGAGGCCAGCCCTAACGCCAGTCCTGTCACCTCGTACAAGCCCACGCCTCCACCGGCCAAGGACAGGCAGCCTGAAACCCCACGTCGCCGCATGAAGAAGAGCCTCTCCCAGCCTCTACATCCAGAGTTGACAGAGGTGTATCGCCTTGGAGCGGACGGTAGACGGATGGTGCTGCGGGAGACAGTGGAGGCCATGCCTGACCCAACACCCTTCTTGCAGGCAGGCAGAGAGTCTCCTGAACCACAGGTAGTTCGTGAGCGGCCTGCTGTCATCCCTCCCATTGCCCCTGAGCGCTCACATGCTCCTCCACTTGGCGCTATGGCAAGTCCGCGACACAGCCCCGCACGGGACCGTCAGTACAGGGCTCACGTGGGCGTGGCACACCGCATTCCACATGGCACTCCTCCCATGGCTCCGCCACAGGCGGACGTGGAGACTCTGGCAGTGGACCAGGTCAACGAGGAGAAGGTTGTGCGGAAGCGCTCGGGAGCCGACAGGACAGTTTAACACTGCACTGCAAACCTGCACCTTAAATGCACATCTACTGTATACACACCACACTGCAAGAACAAGAAGCAGCCTGAACCACTTTGTAGCCTGCTTTTGACGCAACACTGCAATATTAAAAAAGAAACTATGAAAATATATTATGATTTGGTGATGGTATTCCATTAGGACTTTTGTTTTTTTTTTCATATACAGTAGAAATGGACTACTATAAAGCATGCCAAATGTTTATTTACTGTACACCCCAGTGAGTCCTTGTACTATCACACATTGACTTTTTGCTTAGGCTTTCACTTCATTCTGTCTTACATGGTGCACACAACAAATTCTTAGCCAAATATCTGCATCAGTGCCTGCTGAACCAGTGTTACCATACACGAGCTCCATAATGTAGTCATGGCTAATAGTTATATTTACATATCTCTGTCTTCTTCATCTTCTCTGGACATATCAACAAACTGTATAACAAGCTGTGTGCAGCTGCTTAGGATAGAGCTGAAATAATTAAACTATTACTCCCTGAATGTCTTTCATCTGCTTGTGATATCAGTATAATAACAGCCCTGTAGGTATGAGCTGTGTAATATGCAATCAGACGATTGGCAGTTGCGAAGGTGAAAACTGGACTCTCATCTTTTCCTTTGCTGACTGGGAGAAACAGCAATAGGCGTGAGAGAGAGAGCGACAGCGAGTGCGTGTTTCTGAGAGACAGTGTAAGCCACTGTGACAACTAAATTTTAGTTTCAACATTTATCCATTGATGTTGTCATGCAAGGGCATTTTTTTCAAAAACACTGCTGTAATAGGATTTTTGTGATATTATTAATTGTACTTTATAAAAGCTGTACATTTGTAATGAATTCCTTTTTTTTATTTATTATTGATTGTAGGACTCAATAGAAAGTACAACAACACCTCAGATATTCACTGTAGTTACACCACCAATGTGACGGTAATTAAAATCACTAAATAATCTGCTTTTCACTGTAAGGTGTACTATACAAAACAGTACAATAAACAATAAATGATTTTTTTCAAAGGGTTACTGGGTTTCTGTTAGTGGCTGATGGGCCACACTGAAAGTGTTCTCCATGATCCAAACTGTGGCTGTTTTGCACACCTGTCTACACCAGCAGCCATGCAGTCACATGACTATAACTCACAATACCATTGTTATGCTTGACCCATTTACAGAGTCTGTTGTTCTTAGATTTAAACAAAAATAAAAACTGAATCACATCAGGAAAAAATCTGCCTTTTTATACTTACCTGTGTATGTACTTCTACCAGACACTAGGTGTCCCAATTTTTAAAAGAAAATGTCACTGAAGGGATATTAGTCACTGTATGAAAACAAAGACTGCATTACATGTAAACAGTACCTTAAAAACATAAAAAACATTTGTAAAACATAATATTTTACTTCAATGATTTGGTTGTAAGAACCAGTTCTTAGGGCAAAAATGTTACTTTAAGATTAAATGTATACTTAGTCTTACGAGTCTCGAGTTTTGCTGTAACATGATAATAGAATCAGAATTTGGCACAAAGACATGAAAGCATGAATATATCCATTGAGCCTGTGGTGGTGTGAAAATGTGCAGGATATTTACTGACACACTTAGGCCTGTTAGTACTAGCTGAGCATCCTTTAAGTGCCACAGCCTATCCTTAGTATTGTTGCTGACCAGGACCACAGTGTACCTATAGTCTGATGGCTGCCTCCAGCAGGTTCACTGTACTCAAAGGAGGTCCTGTTAAAGTGGCTGACGAGTGGATACTGTGTGACAGAAGTTTTGGAAAAGCTAGTAATTTCCTAAATATTTACAGTACAACTATATTTAGGGTCACATTTGATGCAAGAAGTAAATTTCCTAGTGGGCCTTCCTGTGCGGGCTTCCCTACCCAGTCCAGAGTGCTTTTGTGATCAATTCTAATAGAAAAATGCTTTATGTCTGCCCAATTCAAATTACACTTGTTTATTCTCCGTTTATTCCAGAGGTGGCTCCAAACAACTACTAACTGTCTCCTTTGCACAGCCTGAGCACAGGGACCGACGCACGAGCACCACAGATGAGTGATTAAAATAAATTTTATTTTTGATATGGCATATTTGGTTAAACTCACTTAAGGTAGGCTTTTCTCAGTCTTTACAGGTACTCTGTATTGAGACTAAATGCAGTTTTTATAAATCATTTGGCATAACATTCTCTTTCCTTTTAGGTTCATATTTACAATCCAAAAGGCCACTTAATGCACTTTACAGGACTGCTATTGATGGACATTTACACACAATAATAAACACACAATAAACAACAAATACAGTTTGTTTTCTTACTCTTCTCAAAAATAGCATAAACTTATGTCCTAGTGGTGACATACCAAAGAGCCTGTTTCAAGGGGTTAAAACGTTCACTCCTGACTTGAGAGCATTTGAAAGCGCTCAAGTTAAAAAGTGCACAGAGGGGGAAATATATATTTTTTAAAGTCCTTTTTGGCATGCCCCCACAATAAGGAAATCTTTTTTTTTTCAACGACAAATGACAGAAAGTGCTTTGTTGTCAACGTGGTATTGGCTTCACAATCCCTCAAATCACTACTGAGTATTATTTTAACTTGTACGAACTCGCTTTAATTTCTAAGAGCTTCACTTTGTCTTGATATGCGATGAAGACCTTCAGGCTTGCCACGTCTTGCCTGCTCCGTCATTGTGCAGGATCTAATATCTTGGCTGGCGATGTCAATTTCTTCTGTTGAAAGCCTGGACAGAGAAATGACTGTGTGTTATTTCAAAAAACTTACAACAAAGCTGGACAGAGAACAAAACTCAAAGTGCAAACCTGAATCTGTAAGAGTCAACTGATTTAATTCTTCCTCCAGCTGCTCGGTGCTAATATTCAAGGGGCGTTGAGGTATGTCGGGCAGAGAACTGAGGATGGACTCAGCAGAGGGCTGCAGATTGGTTGCTGGGACTGTGGGTAAACCTGAGACGGAATCTGGCTTTGAATCATTCAACAAAGATTTCAGTTCTTCCTCCAGCTCATCCATGTCTTCATCTACAGAACAAAAACACAAAAAGACATGATTAACTTAGAGCTCTATTAAAATCAGATATAAAGCATCTTGTAGATACAGCTCAAACAGAATGACTTACCTGCAGCAGTCACACCGCTGGATATAGTCTGGTTCACCTCATCTTGAGTGTCACATAACTGTTTACAGAGAGGATACATGAAGATCGTTAAATGCTGGAGTTAACTAAAGTGGATCTATTATGCCTTCTCCTTATGTTTTTGTCATTCATATATTGTTAGAGTGATGCATTCTCATATTAATTATGACTAAAGTTTCAAGTTATGAGGTCAGTCCACATGTAAATTTTAAGAAAAAGTATAAAATAACCACTTAAGACTTTAGTCCAACAATAATTAAAGTAACTTAACCATGCTGTCATATAATAACACTGAAAAGTATTTTCTACCTGAGTTGTTGTATTTTGTATTCTGTTTTTGCACCATGTGATCACATCAGTAATTTTTCAGAGTTGCACATCCCTAGTTGCTATCATCTCCTCCGCCATGGCCTGTTTGTACTCAGAGATGTTTTTTGTACAGTGAAAACACATTTACTTGTTGTTTTCATATTTAGCAGGAATTGTGCTTTGTTGGAGGTTTTTTTGAAGCAGTTCCCTTTTTAGGTGCTTTGTTATGCTGCTTTAGAGATGATGGTGACTGTCAAAGTGGAGCCAATGAGAACTGATAATGTTATCAGAGTTGCTAAATTCTTATCAATTCCCATCCCTAAGTATATCTAATATCAGCACTGATACCACTACTTTTAACCTATAAAAGGCAGCTTATGTAGGGGAGAGCTGTGTGTCATCATCAGTTTGCAAATTCTGAACACATCATAATGAGTCCCACTTAAAAATAATAAAACATGCAATTAAGTTGAACATAAAAAGAAGTTGTGTACCTCCTGGATTTGATCCACAAGGCTCTCAGCGCGCTCCACAGTCACATCTTTGAGAGAGAGCCTCAAGGCAGCCACTCCAGCCTGATATGCTTGCATAACCTAAAGACATGAGACAACAACCAGCTTGGTTATAAACAGCTGTACAATAAGGCTGTGGCAGCTCCTGTTAGTGTTGCCCTTACCATCTTATCACTCTGTGACTGGGCTATTCGATCCAGGATTTCCCTGATGGACTCCAGCTTGGCAAATAAGTTGTCTGCTCTCTTTTCTACCCTCTTGCGACCTCTCAAACACCTCAGTGCCTTTTTGGATTGACAGCAAACATAAATAGGTGCTGTGACTGCCATCGCATATTTGGTTGCAAGTGCTTAAATGACTTTTTGTTTTGTTTTTTAAACAGTCAACATTAGTAATAACCTGTGATTTCTTCCCTTCCCGCAGCAGAATCCTTGCTTCCTCTTTGCACCTGCAATTAGATCACGTAAAGCAATTTCAGCAAAAATCTGTCTTTCTGAATCACTGTTCCTAAAAAATAAAATAAAATTTAAAGAAATCTGATGACACGAGTAGCACACAAACCAAATCAATCGTTTATTATAAAATGTGAGTTACTTGTCAGCCTCGAGACCCAATTTCTCAACCCGCTCTCCAAGCAGTTTCTCACTGCGCTGCAGCTGATAGATGCCTATGTCCACGTCACTAACCGCAGACACGCGGTCCTGTCCAGGTAGACAAAACTTAACAATCTGTAAGAGAAAACACACAAGGACAGAGAGATTCCTTACATAAAGATGTCGCTGAAAATGTTAAATGTGCAGATTGTTAATGGTGGGCAGACTTACCTTCTCGCCTTCGTGCAACGAAACCATGACTTGCTTGTCCCTCTGCAGCTGCAGGAGCGCCATGCATAGGGTGCCCTCATCAGCACAGATGTTAGAGGAGAGGGTGCAGAGATCTTGAAATGACACAATGGAGCAGCTTGAAAATTCACTGCTGCGGTAGACCCTGAGTAATTCTGCTGCTTTCTCCTGGGGAACAAAAAGAGAATTTTGTATTTTAATGGCTGCCAAATACTGGAGAAATGGAAAGAGAAATCCCTCATCCTAGCTGCAATTCAAAATATGCAAGATGCATTTAATTTGGCTCACTAATATGCAGCATCAGGGCTTGACATCTACTGCAATATGAAACTTAACGTGCATTATGGGAGATCAAGATAAGAAATGCGCACAGTATTAACTTAGAGAAGTTATTGACAGTATAACTAAAAATGTAAAGATCTCAGTGGCTTGAATGTATGGATGTCAGCTGCTATGAATATGTGAACTTTAATGAGAACAACAAACCTTTACTAGTTCAATGATGACAAAAGACTCCTCCAAATGCACCCGGCTGCTACCCAAAAGAGCCGAGAAGGTCCACTTTAGAGGCTTCACTAGCAGCAGACCCACACCCCAGGACAACCAGCCACAGTCCACATTAGCAGCAAACTCCGACTCCCTCTGGATCTTCCCGCATCTGTCCGCCGAAAAAGAAAAATACAGACAATCTAAGTAGACTGACCCAGACTGGCAGGCTTAGTGAGGGGGGGCAGAGATTCACTTACGTGGCCATGGACTGGATGACAGTAGCCAAGCCAAGCGGTGACTTTTCTTTTCTCTTGAAGATTTTGTTCAGTTCCTGCAGATTGACACAGACGGTGCGGCGGTCCTTGCAGCTCTTCACGATCAGAGCCGTCCAGAAGTCCATCTTACTGTCCCAGTCCGTAGTGTTGACGTCTCGGTTCTCCTTGAAGTCGGAGAACATAAAATTCATCCGCTCATCGTCGTCCCATTCGAGGGGGAGCGTAATTTCAGCGGAGTTCGACATTTGTAACACACAAAGCTAAAGTTTCAGTAAACCTGTTTATCGGCTAGCTTGCTGTTTTTGCCAATCGGACAGCTGAGGCAGCTAGCTTAAAACCGAAGCAGCGTTTGGTTAGCTAGCAACATCCACCAGGAGCCCTTTAAAAAGAGCCAGAATATCACCGCTCAACGTTTAATAACATGTAAGTCCAGATGTCACCTGCTGGGTTAATCCTACCATTCACATGCCACCTGCCACAGCAAACTGAGCTGCTTAACCATTAATAAAATATCTCGCTAACGCGAGCTATCGTTTCACATTCCAACAACAACAATGTGTGGTAACATGAGTTCACAATTCTCAGCCGTACGGAGAGGCGGCAACAGTCGTTCCACTGCGTAAAAACGTCAAGTCGACCCACAGGGACACCCCGAACAACAAAGCAAGCGCCCCTTCAACTTGCTCATGAATGCTACGGTTGCGCCGCTTATGAGCATACGAGAGGTACGCAACGTCTCTTAATGGAGTCTATGGACATTACCCATCATGGACCAGATTTCACAGTGTAAATGAAGGTGTGTCCCAACGCATAACCACATAAAATACAAGACACAAGACTATTTGGAGCCCATATTTAATTAATTATAGGATTTAATTATACAGCCATCCCAGTCATGTGCAGATGTACACAGCAAGAATTAATACAGTTTGTGACTGTTCAAAGCATAGACTGCGACAGGATCTTGACCTTGTCTTATAATTCAGTGATTTTGTTATAGTTCCATAGAGAGTGTCGGATAGTTGGGAAACGTGAAAGGAGTTTAAATACCTGGGATCTACCATCCAAAGCAACAGACAATGCACAAGAGAGGTAAAGAAGAGAGTGAAGGCAGGGTGGAGCGGGTGGAGGTGTGAGAGGCAGTTAGTTTGGAGACAAGAAATGACAGAAAGACAGGAGGGCAAGCTGTCAGAATTAGAAATGAATACGTGGAGACAGAGTTAGAAAGGCGACGCTGGTTGGGACATGTGTAGAGTAGAGATAGTGGGTATACTGGACAAAGATGTTGAAGATGGAGCTGCCGGCCAGAAGGAAAGGTTCAGACTGCAGAGAAGATTCACAGAGGTAGTGAAAGAGGAAAAAAACAGAGGGTTGGTGTGACAGAGGGGTATCCTAGGGATGGGATGAAATGGAGGCAGATGAGCTGCTTTTGTGACGGGAGCAGCCAAAAGAAGAAGAAAGAAAGACGGTATGGTATTGCTCCCACAAATCCCAAAGTTTTGTACATGACCTCCAAGTCAGCCATGAAAAGCAGGGAAATCTGCAGCATAACAAAATCAGTGAATGTCTGTGTAAACTCATCTTATAAACAACATAAGAAAACCGAACTGCCCAATGCTCAAGTAGGTCTACGTAGTTTCTGTGTTTAGTTTGTTTCTCATGCGTCCTCAGATCTGCTCTGACACTTTGTTAGAAATGCAGATCCAAAACAGATCCATGAATATCTCATTTGTAAAGATAAAGATAGTCAAGGATTTATGTTATTGCATTGTTTTATAGAGATATACAATGTCATGCAAGTAGCTACTCAGATCAGCTAGCCAAGATGTTGGAAGTTAGAAAACTGATGAAGATTTACTGTCAATTGTACAATTACCAGTGAATGATCCAGTAGATGCACATGCATCTCATTGTCACATTAGTATGATATACAACGTAATCCAAAAACAACATTACCTGGAGCAGTGATGCAGCAATGACATGACACTTGTGTTATTAAGTCAAAGAACATGTTATTCTTTCAGATATCAAGGGATAGTGCATAAAAATAGTTTAAATACTCTTTTAATTAATTGCCTCGCTTAAAACATCAGAGGAAACAGCAGACTTTTATTTCCATGGCAAAAACAGTCTTTTACTCGTTTGGCACATATCCAGGAACACCTCTTGTTGCTCGAAGGTGTCTACTTGGCACTGAGATCCACCACCAGGTGCTGGTAGGCTAGGGTGTTGCCTTTGAAGCTGGCGGCAAGCAGGATATCCTTGTTGTCCACGGACACCAAATTGAACCCCCTTGGGGCTCTCATGTTGAGCTCTTGGAAGGGCTGAAAGCGCTGAGTGAGGTCATCCCACAGGTATACCCTGGAGAAGGAGAAATCGCTTCCAAGAATGAGGTACTGGCGAAGGCCCACGATGAAAGGATACACTGCCATTGAGCCCCTGGAGGGGAGAGTCTGGATTTCCACAAAACGCTGCCCTTCCCAGCGGAGGATCTTGGAGTCACCGATGAAGCGTGTTAGACAGAGGTAAAGAACTTTCCTCACCCAGAAGTGCTTAACCATCTGTACATCGGCCAGCTCTGTGATCTGCGAGTGGAAAGCAAACTGTTTTTGGCTTCGGTTCCACTGGTAAACCACCGGTGGTTGAGAGGCGCTGGAGAGGATGAGATGAGGCTTTCCCCCAACGTCAAGGAACTCGACGTGGGTGTCTCGATGCCAGGGATGGAGGGACTGGTGGGAGTAGAAACCGTTGCTGTACCATCGATAAATGCTAGTGGAGCCCGCCTTGGAGCTGTCTGCTACCACAAAGTACCATTCGCCGTCCAGCTGGAAGGTCTCCACAAAGTTGGGCTTCCTTACTCGACTGGTGTCAATGTCTTGGATCTTTACAAAGCGCTGCGGGTCCTCTTCCCACCTGTGTTAGCAGAAATGCTGTCAGTGCATTCCCAAAACTTTAAACAATTAGCTCAAAAAGTTAGATGAGTGGTTCACTGACTCTTTTATCACATCTTTGATAAAGGTAAGAGCAGCAGGTCAGCTTAGCCTTGCAGAAAAGCTGCAAAGCATCAGTAATTTTAGGCTATGAGGTGAAAATATTTTGATAAAACCTTGTGTGACTGGTTGCTTCATCTGGCAGCAGATCACAGATCTGACGAGTCTGTTTTACATTATAAAGGTAAAAATACACCTGCCAAGCAGTATTTATTTTTCAAACAAACTGCAGCTTGTACTGCTGAACGCTCACTGTAACTGACAGCTTACTGCTAACACGACTGCTTCTTGCCACAAGCCACTAACCGCAGCCTTAGCTAGGGTGCAGTGTGGCTATTGAGAGGTGAGAACAATCAGCTGTTTGCTCCTCTTGGCAAGTGTTGCGGACTGCAGAGTCTAATGAATGGAGCCTGAGCTACTCCATTTGCACTCTGAACTTGGTCAAGCTTCATCCTTGTACCTACCTCTCAGAAATCTTTTTCACTTGTGTGAAGGCTTTCTGCCAGAAAGGCTTTGCAAAGACAGGAGAGGTAGTGCATAAAGAGACAAACGTGCCCACATTAGAATGACATAATAGTGGATAAATGGCAAATGCGGGTTTGAATTCCACAGTAAACCTAAATTTAGTGTTGATTTTTTTTTCCAAAAGATCTGTGTTTCAGTTTTCAGACACAGTTTAAGAACCAAAAGTACTTGGATAAGTTTAGGCAACAAAACTATTGGTTAGGGTTAAGAAAGAATCATTGTTTGGGCTAAAACAGACCCCATTCACACTCTTATCCAAGTGTCAGAAAAACCTGGCATAAAGTTCTAAAGACAATATTGACCTGTGTGTGTGGATCTGTGGCGTTCCTGCACTATTTAAAACTCCACTGATTCTCTCTGTTTCCCTGTATTTACTCAAGCTTCAAATTTACCCAGCAGATATTAGAGTGGAGTTACTCTCTCAAAAATAAAGGGAAATAAAGGACTATGTACTTAGCTGCTCATATTTAATATACTGGAGACATTTTACAGGTCACCAGTGGTATGTGAGAAATAACTAACAAATCTTACTTGTATATGTGAGATCCACCGAAAAGTTGAGCCACGACCATGTAAAGTGTGTTGTTAATCACCACGGGTTTGCAGTACACGGCGGAACGAGCTTCAAGAGAGACACACGGAAGTCAAAAAACATCAGGACCCGTTCCTTAACACAGCGCTGTACACACTCATATGCCTTCATCCTCAGCAACTTACAGGTAATGTTGTGAAACCTCCTGAAAACCATTTCCACGTGATCCCATATATACAGGGTGCAGAACCCCGAATCAGGCTGAGCAAAGGCCACAAACTGATCTCCATTGAACTCATAGGACTCAACTGACACAGAGTGGAAAGGGAAGGTTTCGTACACTGCAAAATCTGTAGGAGGAGAAACCAGAGGCAGCGTCATGGCCAGAGACATAAGAGAAGTCTAAGTACTCAGTCAGGAGTTCAGTCTTAGTAGTCTAATAAAAGATTAAGGTTAAACCTGCACTGATGCAGTTGAAGTCTCGTGGTGTAAGGTCGCGGATTCTGCGTCCTTGGAATTCAAAGGGGCTGGCGCAGTAGATGGCGGGAACAGAAGTGTTGGTCTTCTCCATCCAGTCTACAAGCCACTTGATTTTACAGTCACAGCGGAAAGAGTTCCCACGCAGGTCTCTAAGTAGCAGGTGGGGATCAGGGAAAATATGTGAAGTTCAGTCTTGAAAGCTCAAACTTAAATCTTTCAGCAAAGAGTGCAAATCAAACAGTTCATTTTTTAAAAACACGTGTGTGTTTCAAACAAGAACCGAAATAGAAACAAAGCTCATGCTCCAGTCAGACAGCTCTGTGGACCATTTGTGGCGCTCCACTGAGGCCTCGGGGGAATCTGAGCAAACCACTGTTCATAGTGACAGACTGTAGGGTCAAAGCACTCGAGATGTTGAGGCGGATTTCAGTGTGGGCGCACTTACAGATCTGTGAGGATGTCTAGATGTTTGAAGAGATCTCTGGGCAGCTGCTGCAGGTTGTTGTTTGAGAGAGAGCTGAAAAAACAGTTGTCATCGTGTCGTGATTTGTAGTAAGCAGTTGGCTGCGTTAGTTGCATAAATGCATAGATTATTAGCTCGGTCGTGTTGCTAAGTAACAGGTTCTTTATTGGAAAGCGTTACCAGAAAAGTACTCACAGATGAGTCAGAGATTTGAGTCCTCTGAAGGTATGCTTCGAGAGAGCCTGGATGTCGTTGTTCTCAATGAACCTGAGGAAGGAACAAATTATTCATATGTCACACAGTGATGTTAAACTCTGAAATTCAGCCATTCGTCATTGGATGGAGGCTGTAGCAGCAGCAGGGTTTTCAGGGATTAGTCAATTTTTTTCAAGGGCTGACTTTTTCTTTTGTGTTGTATTTTTTGTATTGGATGTATTCTTATTGAATGGTCCTTGTATTAACTGCAAGGAATTGAAACACTAAATGTTAAAAAATATATTTCCGTCTTAGCTTTATCTGATTAAAATCCACAGTCTTACAGAGAGCTCTGTGTTCTGTCTTTGTCTATTGATATCCGAGGACATGCTGTACATCATATGCAGACTCTCTGGCTGGATATGATATTATTACTTTATTAGAATTCACAGCGGGTAGCGATGGTACTGGCACTGATGCAGGCCAGCAGCCTGAGGCATAGCCATCATGGAAAGCTGCACACCCCAGAGCATCGGCTAACGACTCTCTAAAGCTCATCAATTCACAGATGGCATATTCAGCTTGATCACACTGCAGAAGCAAAACACTTGCTGTCGCGGGCAAATTTATTTTCTGGTTTACTTTTGGCATTCTTTGCCATACTGCAGAATTCTGTGCAGATTACTGTTATGCACTTCACTGAGAAATAAGATGCCCTCTATGGAGGACCGTTACTGACTAAATGAATATGTTTGTGATTGAATTAGTTAATTATTGTATAACATTGAAACTGCTTCTGTATTTATTTAGCTATATATTTTTTTCCATTGACTTTTATCCATCAAATTATTATCTAAAAGTAATTTGTTTACGTAGCTACTTATGTACTATTTTCACATTGCCTTTTTATTTCCCCAAAACTGTTAATAAAACGTATTTCTGTGTTTTATTTTTACACTTTTGCTTTGCTATCTAAAGAGAAAAATGAATTCTTTAATCAAAGTGTGAAAATAAATATGGAAATGAATACAAATATAAAGAAATATAGACAGAAACTGAAACAAACCTGCTAATGTCTCCTACATTTTATGTTGGGTTTTTAAAATTATTTATTTATTTGTTAGTTTTGCCGTTGTGGTCCTCCATATAAAAGACTTACTTTATAGACATAGTTTAATGAATCCCTGACAGCTCCAATGAAATAATTATTTTTAAATATAATGTAACAGTAGCACAGTAAGATTCAGTTTATTAGTTTGGAAAATATGTTATTTCTATTTAAAAAATACAGCGCTGTGCAAAACTCCTCATTTCTTTATGTTTTACCAAGAAATGGGAGGGGCAGCGATTTATTGAAATGGGCAAACATAAAAGAAATATGGAAATGGAGTATATAAGGAAAACACAATATATATTTATACAATGAAAAATCAATATTTGGTATGATAATAGTTCTCCAGGCTTCTTGAAAGACATTCAAAGTTCTTCTTTGGATGTTTGCTGCCTTTTGTTCTGATCTCTGTCACCATGATCCCATGCTGATTCAATAAGGTTGAGGTTCAGTGGAGGCCAATCCATGACCGATACTGTTGCAGTATCTTTTACCTGTCCAGGTATGTTTTCACTGCATTGGAAGTGTCATATTTTGAAATTAATTCTTTTCTGAACTGTCTGCTATGATGACTGGAAACACACAGTGTTATGACTGACACAGGGACCAGTCAGGAAAGTAGAATATAGAAAGGTTTGTGAGAAAAAGGAGGTCTGAGAGATTTTGGGATACCAACTGACTTTGAGCTTTGAAAGTAATGAGCAAAATATTTTTTTTCGCTTAGTTCAATGGCAATCCATTAAATTTAGACTTAGTGATGATCTGTTCTGCAGAGTTGTGTACCATTTGGAGCTGATGAATGAGTTTTTTAAGTAGACCGACGAGAATGGCATTAAAAATAATCCAAAGAAAAAGGCGTAGTCTGGAAATGTTACACAGGTGGAAGAAGGCTGACAGTAAATAATCACTGAGGTGGGCAGCAAACGAGAGAGTATTGTCCAAGATGAATCCAAGACTTTTGACACTTGTACAATTGTGGACCCAACAACTATCTATAGAGACAACAAAAGGGTAGATTTTTGAAAGAGATAACTTTGAGCCAATAAGGATAACTTCACTTTTATTGCCATTTAGTTTGACCTGATTGATTGCCATCCAAGTGGTGATGGCTTATAGGCAGGTGGTGAGGATAAAAGGGTGAACATAGGTGTTGGGTTTTTGGAAACATAAAGTTGTGTTTCATCAGCATAGAAATAAAACTGTATTCCAAAATTATAAATAATAAATTATAAATAAATTATGAATAAATTATGAAAGTATTACAAATTATGAGTCCCAGCATCTCTGAGGGACACCATGTGTGAATGAGGCTGATAGAGAGCCTTGAACAAACTGTTTCCTGTTAGAAAAGTAGGATGTAGTCCTGTGTCCTGGATTCCAATGCTGGCAGTCATTCTAACAGAGGATGGAGAATTATATCAAAATTGGGACTGAATGTCAAGGAGGATGAGGATGATGAGAAGCATGGGATCTAATCCAAAAAGGAGGTCACCAGTGATTTTAACAAGAGCTGTTTGAGGTTATTGAATATAAGGTTATTCCATTTGTCTCATCCAAGCTGAGTAATTTGTTGATTAGGCAGTATCTGTAAGTATTGAGCCAATCTACATGCACAGGCAATTCAATTTTCTTAGACAGCCTTTTGAGTCATCCCACAGGTTTAGGCTGGCAGAGCTCAGAGGTTTATCATGAAGAAGACTCTGACAGTGCGGGTTTTAAATAGATCCAGCGAGTTGAATGCACAGGTTAAACTGTAATCATAGTCATTTACCAAAGCAGCAGCAGAAATAAAGGGTGAGGAAATAATTAAACTGGTGAGTGTGGTGAGATTAATGCTTTTGAGGGGGAAGTATCATGTTTCTGTTGAGATTTTTTAGAGGCAAAATATTGTCACAGAGGGTAAGCTTTGATCTGAGATGGGAAACTCCACAGCATTAAAATGAAAAGGTGTGACCCCAGAACGGCAGACTAAATCGAGCGTATAGCCCTTAATGTGGGCAGGAAGATGAACACATTTTCAAACAGATCTAACAAAGATTGAAGCTATCCAGGGTGAAAATAAAATCTTGTCCAGAAGCATCAATAGCTTTATTAAGATTAATATTAAAATTATATTTGTGAGTAACTACATAAAGGTCAGCAAAATTGTTTAGTGAGTTTGGTAATAAAACACTAAACAAAGAAAACAAAATATTTCAGGTACAAGGACTGAACTGAAAATGAGAGAAAAAGCAGCCAATGTCCAAAAAAACAAAGAAACTTTCAAAAGACTTTCAGAAAGCCTGGAGAACTATTGATCAAGACCACTTTGGGAAATCACAAGAAAATCTGGAAGCAAAATATACAGAAATGAGGGGTGACTGGAGATTTTTGCTCTGTACTATACAAACTCTTGTTTTAAAACAAAAACCAAAGATACTATTTTTGTTATCAGTGCGTATAAGACAGTAAACTGAAATATGATACTACAATGAATTTTATTGCCTTAAAGACTAAATTAATAAAATAAAAGTAATTTGCAAATGAGGAAAGTGAGACACTCACAGGTACTGCAGGTGAGCCAGACCAGCAAAAGCATCATCAGCTATAGTAGTGAAGGTGTTGGAATTCAAGAGTCTGCGCAAAGAAGGAAAAGTTAAATCACCTTACTGTTAGAGTTCTACATGTCCAACAACAGAAGACACAAAGCAGCTGGTTGCCATTTAAAGTGTTAAAAAAAACAACCAAAAAAAGCCAATGTCCTGCTATCCTAAAACGATTTGTCACAATTTCAGTGTGTAAATCTCAATGCAAGGCAAATGTTTTGAACAATAACACATTAGGACTATAAGGAGACGCACAAATGCAGATGTGCACACGAGCGCCTTACTTATGATTGCATCTGAGGACATAAAGGCCCTTTTGTTTAGAAGAGCACAAGTGAAGGGAGTCAGTCATTGGCAATGACACTGATACAGAGCCACTTAACCCTTATTACTTGCGCTGTCACCACTGTTTTCAATAACCATTCATTTCTAGTACAGTGGCTCAAGTCCTTTCATTGTCCCTGCTAAACAAAAGATGCCCGCGTGCTGTATGAAAGCGTACCTGTGTGACAAAGCGCCGTGACAGCGTGTGTGCGTTTTATAAAGGGGGTAATAGCTGTACACTGGTTGCTTGAGAGCTTGTGAGTCAAAAGTTTGCAATGTTGTGCAGTTTTAAGGGTGTAGCGTGGTCAGGCAACTCACAGGAACTGCAGCAAGTGAAGGTGTGAGAAGGCTCCCTCAGGGATCGTAGTGAAGGCTGCGTTCACCATTGTCCTGTGTAGACAAACAACAGCAGATGTGTCACACGCCATGCTTGTGTCTAAGGGTTGAAAACACCATATTCTTAATATTTCTTTGTCATTTTATAAGCCTGTCATCTTTGCCTGTCATGTGCTTGCAGCTTGAATTGCAGTCGTGGCTGCATCATTCGATAGGCCAACAGAACTTTACTTTTTTCTCTTACTAAATGAGGGCACCACCACCAGCCCGTGCTCTTCAATTCCCTTGACCCAACAGTCAAACACCAGTGATGGGGGTTAACATCATCAGCGCCTTGTAACCTTTTCGGTGAAACATAACCTTGCCCCAGTCAAGCTTTCACTCCTCATTATTTGTGCTCCATTTACCGAGCAGCTCTCTGTGCCCTCTTCAAGATTAAATCTCTCAGAGGAGAAGCAGGTCTCCTGCAGTGAGAGAGGGGAGCTATTGTTAGTATTCCTCCCTGGAGCTTGATAGGATTTTTACTGCCATGCTCCCTCAACTAAGTTTACCATGCCTTCGCCGTAAAGGGACATTATTGTCACTGTTACATAATACTGCCAATGCAGAGGCGTGCTGCATTGTGAAAACATCAGCAGGAGACGCACCTTTGTTCACTTTAAAGTAACTAAAAGGCAAGCGAGGGGTTTTTCATGCATCCTTACATAACGCAGGGTGACATCAGTGATGTAGCCGTCGGTGCCAGCCTGCAGACTGCCGAGATTTCACACAGGTTAAGATAAAGATGCTTCTGCTGAGCGAGAGGGAAACATATAAACAGAGAACTCACAGAGAGATGATTCCAGGGGGGAAACTCTTGGGGATAGCCTTGGTATCCACACAGAAGGCACTGTCTTTGGTGCAGGAACAGGTTGCAGGGCAGCGGGGTATCTTTGGGGCTCTCCTGCTGTCTGACTGCCCCGGCAGGCAGAGAAACAGACACAGAACCGACAAGCAGGCTAGCCTCACCCATCTTGGTCCGATTTCCAGCATCGTTGGTCGGGAGGAAAGGGGAGCTGTCTGAGTGAGCTTCTTCTTAAAGTTTTAGATCAGTAGCAAGTGGCGTGTTTGAGAGGCGGTGGTCAGCCTGCCTACAACACAAGCGCACAAAAGACAGAGAAAGAGAGAGAGAGAGATAAGATGGGATGTGGGTGAGAGAGGAAAGGAAGGTAGAAAGGAGGGCGAATAAGGGTAAGCCTGTGTATCCTCGGTGGGCGTGGGTGCTCTGCAGCCTCCCTGGATCTGTGCAGTCTTTTTCTGTGTCCCTGTCAGGAGCTGCTGCCAGGATGCACACTGCAGGAATGATGAGCGAGGCTGCTTTCTCTCCACCAGGACCTGTTTGCAGTGCCGCTGACAGTGAATTATTTACTATTACGCATGCAGAAAACCTCTAAAACAGCGGCAGCAGCAGGGAGAGACGGGATAAAGATGAGAGGGTCTTGTAGAAGACGTCTCATCAGGTGCAGAATCCTGTCAAGCTTCTGCAGTCAGGAGAGCAGACAAGGAGGCATCAAAGACACAGGCAATATGTGCGTGCATGACTTCATGTGTCAGTGGTTGTATGTGTGGGAGGGTGTTTTTATTCTGTCTGCTTCTAAACAGCAGCCAGTGCTGAGATTTCTCTTATTTTGAAGGTATTAAAATAAACATGACTCAAAAAGAAGGAAGAAAAAAGTGAGAAGGAGAATATGAATGCTACCCAATATACAGAAGTGTATTATTATGTTATGAAATAATCTGAAATGAGTTTCTCAATCTCGGCAGTCAAATGTGTAAGTAAACAGGAAAAAGTGTAATCAGTAACAACAATGGCTGAAAAACAAACCCTTGTTTTTTGTGTGTTATTGCTACAGATTGTTTATATGGTGATACACGTTGCTTTAATATATTCAAATACATAATGCAGGTAATGGGGATCAGAATAAACAAATGTGCAATTACAAATATAAGAAAAATGTACTATTTATTTGTGTTGACACAACTAAAACCACTGTCTACACAGCAATTACCCTAAAAGTAAGTTCCATCACCTATTTTTTTAGGTGAGCTTTAGATGTTCAAAAAAGCGTTTTCAATTAAATAATAAATTGAAATCTTGATTGCTTAAATGTTGTAAAACACATGCTGCTAAATGCAATAAAATGCACAATGGGAGCTATAAGAGTCTCTCTTTGTGCCTTTCTACAAAAACAAATATTTTTTTCTCTAGAATATTTTCATTTTGTTTATCAAAAGAAGTAGCAACAGGATTATGAAGATAATCATCTAATATCTGATAAACATCAAATTGCCAGCGTGAATTAGACCCTGTCAAACTCAGTACTGCCTCCAGACACTAGGTGGTGCTGTTGTCAATAAAATGTACAGCATGTTTAGGGCTGTCAGCTGCACTGTGGCCAAGTAGCTGGTGGCAGGGGCTGCAACCTCAGTGCCAGGCATTACCAGCTTTCCTGCACAACGACTCTGTTGTCACAAGTGCAGAGACCCTGCGACGTGCTGTCTGTCCAGGTCTCAGCGCATTGTTCCCAACCCAGACGCACAGCATGTGGTTTTAATCATCTGATTCAAAGCAGCAGCTCTTTGTACTTTTTTTAAGTAGAGGGTAACTCTTAACAGACACATGTAACCAAAAGTGTGATTTTGCTTTTGTTTTTTCAGTCCCATATTCTCTTCTGATTTACTGTATGAAACACAATCAAACCCATTACTTGATGTCCAAAAGCAGAAAATACCAAAAAATGTCTGAATGGGGCATATATTTGTTTTGCCTTGGGACAGTCTGATTCATATCTATGAGCAGCTTCTAAAGAGTGTAGTGTTTTTGAAAAGAAATCTTCAAACTCGTGAAGCTGCAGCAACAGCTTTCGAGAAGCAGTTACAAAGTTGGGTGGTGTCTCTTTTGTGCCTCATCCAGTTTAGGAATGCCATTTCCTGTACAGTAGCTATTTTTATTGTTTATTTTCTTTTGTACTCCATGTGGCGTGTTTGCACTTGTCTCATTTTTTTTGTGCTAACTGTATTTGTAGATTTATGCAAGTTATGCCAAGTCAGGAGCAGTTAAGTCCTTGCAGAGCTCCACCCAATCCGAAACCTCCGGTGGGAACCAGCATAATTGCATGGCATAAAGAAGGGAGCATGAAACAGCAGCTGGAAACCCTAACATTGCCCATGCGGAGGAATCTGAAATGCCGCTGAGCTTAATCCACAAAATTCTCCCCATACAAGTGTACTTAGTAAATCATAGGTCTCGGTTTTAAATACTGTTTTGGAAAAATGTGCTGTGTGAATTCAGTCGATCATGACATCAGAGCATGCATGATTTCAGTGTCTTAAACAATGAACCCTTAAAAAATTTAACACTGAATTGCTTTGTTTGCCAAGACATAGATGAGAAGTCTTCCAGTCAGCTTTAGTCATGATGTGAGTGTACCCACAGCAGGCTTTTAGTTTGGCTTAGAACAAAGTATCACTCAGTTTTAGAAGTGCATCAAAGTGGCACCGAGCTTACAATCTACAGTACTGTGCAAAAAAAAAAAGTCACCCCTCATTTCTTTTGCTTTGAGAAGTGATGTTGAGCAATAGTTCTCCAGGTGTACTGCAAAGTTGATCTTTGGATATTGGCTGCTTTTTCACTCATCGTCAGTCCGGTCCTTGTATCTGACCCTTTCTCAAAGGAATCTTTTTTGTTTGTCAAGCCACTTAACACTGACCTGTGGATCAATCAAGCATTTAAAAAAGGCACCTAAATCAAGGGATTGGCAAAGAAGCTAATTTAAATTGTATCTTTGTTGTTAGCAGACTAAATTATTTATTCCAAATTCTTTAGTTTAATCCATGAAAAAAATGCCAAAGATAACACAGTCTGACAGCTTTAAAATATTATTTTCTTATCAACAAGATTACTCACGAGGACATATTAGCCAGAAACGTGGCTCGGGATTTTAGGGTGGAGTGCAGTGTGTTTTTAAAACATTCAAATTGTCAGCAGTATTTACAGAGGAGGTCAGGGGAGAGGTACAGCAGTGTCTACAGCCATATGTAAAACACAGTGGAGGCTCTGTCATAGTTTGTGCAGTCAGATTTTGATTAACCATGTAGTACCAATAAGTGTCAGATTGGCAGTGGTTTCATCCTTCAGCATGCTAATCATCCCAACATACTGCTAATGCAGGAAAAGCATACCTATAGAAAAATACACACACGTATTATTGAAGCAGTGTGGCTGTGTTGAAGAATAACCGTGGTCATACCTAATATTGACTTTCAAGCTTATTAGAACTTTGCAAACTCTGTTTTTTCACATATATACTGTATACATACATGGAAATCCGTGTATGTTTGCATGTTTCAGTAAACTGCCGCACCTACTTCCTATTTCCCTAGCAAAATATAAAGAAACGAGGGGTGGGTCAAGAGTGTTACACAGCACTGTGAATCTCAACAAGAAGCAAATAATACTACAGCTTTTGTGTGTGTGTCATCATTTGTTTAATATCGCATCTCTACCCATTTTTAGCCCTCCTTTTGGTCTCTGCCTATTCCAGAGGAATATATCCCTGTCTGCTTGTTTCTGGCTGCGATTAAAGCAGTTCAAATGAAGCTGTGCATAACATTTGTGGCCTATATAGCAAACACTGAGCAAAAACTGTCTATAAAACACTATTAAACAGAAAAAAGTTGCACACTGTCGCATCATTTTCACTTTTAATTCTTCATAGTTTTGTTTCAATTAGTTAGTTATAGCCAGCAGAAATAAATAATTTGATATTTTTTTCTCATAAGACGAGTAGAACATGAATAATCCAAGGCTTATTCTGTAACTGCATTAACAGCCCCGAGGATAAACTTCGAGGACTGTGCTTCTACAGGCAGTGCACCCTTAGCACATCTCTCAGTCAGGAATTATATGGAATTAACAGCTGTGCCTTTTGAACTGCTTTGTTTCATATCAGCCCTTCGGGCAATCAAGGAAAGTTCAGCCAAGTTACCACTCACTCTGAGAGCTCAACATTAAGAGGAACACTTGCTGAGTTTGGCAAAAATTAGTCATTGAACATTACAAGTGTTCTCGTCTGCCAAACTCTCACCATCCCATTATATCCTCTGCTGTCTGGCACGAAGGTGTTCTAAAATCCAGACTTTTCACCTCTTCTCCCCAAAGCCCTGCCTTACCGGGAATCAACCCTATTTGGACAACTGGAACTTTACGTCACAACTTGAACAGCGTCCCCGTTCTCCTCCGTTTCAAACCCACATCCCATTCTGATTATGTGCCAAGCAGCCTGAAAAGACCTCTCTGTCACTCTGTTTCAATTTCTGTTTGGTTTTCATGGTTTGGCATGGTGACTGTTCAGGAAAAGGCAAAGAGAAAAAAAACTGAGTAGGAGGAGAGGTGAAATTTGCTTCACCTCAGTTCTTTTCAGGGAAAATCAGAGCTGCTCCAGGCAGCAGATTCACAAAACTGTCAAGGCTTCAGTCAAACGTGCGCACACGCAGACACGGCGCAGCGTGTGCACTTCCTCTGGAATTCTTTACACGAGTTGATTAACAGAGATAGACAAGGGCACAAATAAACAGGTGATTCTGAGGCATTAAATCATTAACTTCATCTTCAGGTGTCTCCATGAGGCCGTTGGCCGATTCATGCCAGTAACTGAGTTGGCCGAATTTGAGGACAAGCTGACGTCAGGCCTGGTGAGTCAGGAGCCATTGATGCATTCACACGTGACCAAAAATTCAATAAGTTAGTAAGTGTCTGTCACAAAAGGCCACACGAATATATCACGTTTGAACCTGTCTTCGACGGCCAATCGCAGAGTCGCAAACATGCCAGTAAAACTGATAATCATTTTATATAAGACAATAAAGCTAGAGCTCTCAGTCAGGTGTTACTACTCCAACTAAGCCAGTGAAATGGAAAGCAAGGGACAGAGCACAAGCAGGCTGGATACTTTCAAGGTTTCCTCCCAAACTGTGCCAAGAAAACAACCATTCCAAATTGCTCTAATTCCTTGCCCTGCTATCTCTAAGTGAGGCACAGTCGCTGGAAGGTATGTCAGCCCATCTCATCCTAGGCTCAATTCAATTAAAGAGAGTACAAAGACATATGGCTCAGGGGCAAGTGATATGATTAGAGTCTTCTGTACGAGGACGCCGCAGCTTTGATTCATACCCTCTTTCATTTGGTCACTCACAGTGTGAGTGTGTGTGTGTGTGTGGGGGGGGGGTATTTGGTGCTGAAACAACTAAGCTCTCTCAGGTGGACCCGTAAAAGGCTTGCTGAGCTAACCTCCTACAATCAGCTCGTCATGTTGTCATTGTCTTCTCACTGGAAACCGGCTGCAGACAAGAAAATGCTACATATTTTTCAGTTTATCATCAGTCTGTCATATTGAGACCTTGAGCGTCAGGAAAATCCTCTTAAACTCAAGACTGTGCTACTGTCTTGGTTTCCATTCCTCACAATGCAGAGGAGCAACTGTACCCCGTACCCCCGCCCTTCGAGCGGAGCTGCCATAAAAGACAAGCGATACGCCTCTTGGGACAGGGATGTGTCGGAGGAATGCGTGTGCAGGTATCCTGCCGCCTGTGGGGACTGTGGAGGAAGACTCGGCACGCCAGTTGATCTCGCTTGATAAAGGCCCTGACAGGCCCAGATTATATGTCTCAGCCTGGAGGAGGTGTCTGTGTCTCATTCCTGTGCTGAAGAAAGTCGATCTGGTGGGAAAGAGGCGGGACCATGCCTGTAGGCGTCAGTTTTTCTATGGACGCCAACACACACACACACACACACCTTGTCAGGCAGGCACCACTGCCACTACCCCCTCTCCACCCCTCTGCAAGCTTAACACCAAACAAACACACTCACCCATCTCATTTACCTGACCACACCTGTGCCTCAAGACGCCATGAATATTCTTTGCACAAATCATGACAGACATACAAAAGACTGCATTTTGTTTGTTTGTTTTCAGTTTTTTTTTTAATGCAGGCTTTATTTGGTAAAGTATACACTATGACTAAAGTTACTCAAATCATAGTGACTTTAATGCTTACACTTGAAAAACTACTAATAATGCTTCCCAGCTTTCTGTCACATAGTGCAGGCATACCCGGTACTTACACTCAAAAAAGTGAAATTTGGTGGTTATTGCATTTACAAGACTCTAACATGTAATTTAAACACAATGAATTTATGTTTCTAAGGTGAACGTAATAAAATCATATAAGATCTACATGAAATTTACCAACTTAGCACCTCTTAAATTTATTCTTGTTGATATGACATGATAAAATCTAACAAGAGTGGTTAGCTGCCTTAAAGACTCGCGATATCACAAGATCACGTGAGATTCTAAACAACAAGAGGCAGGAAAGCACATGGTTTGCTTCGTGGTCATCTTGGAAAGGTAAGAGTGAATCTATCTTCATCCATCTTGATGAAAATACTTTTTGCACAAAGGTATCATTAGTTTGTCGATTCTTTTCAGTTCTATTTATTCACATTTGTTTTTTTTGTTTTTAAAAAAAAAAAAAACAAATATCTGTTTGTTTATGCCATTCTAGCTAGCTAACACGTTAGTGCAAGAATATAGCACAATGTCATGCTAGCATGATAGCCTAATATGAAAGACTTAGCTACTCCAAATATAGATATTGCTTATAACTTAACCTCTGCACATAAGCTAGTTTGGCTCTACCACAGAGACTGTTGTGATAAATTTACATTTTACGTGTGGGTTGTTGAAATTTGTAAGTTTGTAAGTTGCAACTGATGGACAGTGGGTTATTTAACAATTTATGTGTTTTTAGTACACTCAGGAGGAAAGACAAAACATGAACAGATGTGTTTTCCTGTTTTTTAATTTTTTTGAAATTAAATATTTTTCTACTTAATAAACTTGGAGACTTGCAGTTCCCTCCTGTAAAGATAATAAATGTTTAATCTTATCAGGTGGTGAAAGGTCTGGAGAGCTGGCAGGCCAGTTCATCAAATTCAAGGTGAGCTAATATTTTTCTTAAAAATGATCACATTCCCATGTTATGTCACTTACAAATGTATTCATTTGTAAGTGACATAGTTTTGAGACCAAGAAAACATTGCATTCTGATTTTATGTACACATCATCTAAACTTTCTTGAATTGGGGGTATGGCATGATTAAATTAATACACAAAGTAAAAAACAATATTAAAATGACAGACTTGTCTAAAATGCATAAATACTATTTGAAAAGATTAAGACTGTAAAACAATAGCCTCTGTATTTCTCACAAATTCCTGGTAATTCAACTAAAAGTTCTTTAATCCCACTGCTAGGTCGTTGAGATGGATTTCCGTATATATTTGTTTTTTTCCCCCTCTGTGTATAAAGACTGATGCTGTTGAAATCAGAAGAGAATACATCGCCAAAGGTCTTTGCGTGTACCTGAATGAAGATCCTGAGAAGCTGGTGAAGAATTACCTGGTATGTTAACTTGCCTGTATCCTTAACTAAGGAGATGATCAAAGATAAGCTTGAACTACATACAAAAAGTTTCAGGGGATGGGGTTTTCCTGTAAATTACCGGTGGCTGTAAAAAATACCTTTTAAAATAGGAAAAGTAAGAGCTTTATGTTTCTCACTGGATACTACACGCACCATTCTTGAGTGTTTTATACTAACCTTATTATAATATCATTATAATAACCTCATTCATACACACATTCATACAAGATTTTTATGTAACATTTACACTTCAATGGATGTATCAGGAGCAACTTGGGGTTCAGTATGTTACCCATTGATAGTTTTAGTATCAGATTAGAGAAGCCAGGGATTAAACCAGTAGACAACTTGCTCTACCTCCTGTGCCACAGTCACCCCTATCACAAGATTTTGAAAGACAGGACATTGTTGAGGTATTGAATGAACTTCTCTTGAGTCAGGAAAAATATCGGGCAGTCATTTTTGATTACATTTACATTATTATAAAGCTTGAATGAATAAAGCTTTTAGGTATTTTACATTAATGTAAAACAGATATTTACTTTTAAAACTGTTTGCAATGGATATTAGTGAGAAATTCTTATCTTTTTTGTTTGTTTGTTTTATTGTTACAGGAAGTTGATAAAAGCATCGCCACTGCCATATCAGAGACAGTCTTTAGCATCTGTGTCTTTCGATCAGAGAATGCGGAGCCTGGCGATGACCCTCAGGATGTTATCATTGTTCTAGAGGGGGTGGAAGTGATGGGTGAGTTGGGCAATGTAGTTTTTGCAGTGACAATGTTGCTTGGTCTGGTCTATTCACTGAACCTGAGCTACCCTCTGGGAACTCAGGTACACCTTTGAGGTCCTGCAGAAGATTCTTATGGAATTAGATGCACACGAACTATCCAACAGCACACAAAGTACAGGTTCTCAAAACACTATTTTCTCGTTGAGAAATGTTCCCATCACAACAGCTACACCATGTATCTGGACCATGAACCTAAAATAATTGCAGATAGATGATACCATGCATTTTTTATTGATTTTGAGAAAACACAAAATTGGTGCTCTTTCTTTTTTGAAAGTGCATCTGTTGACCTTCAAAGTAGTTGTATTGGTCATCAGAAAATCACCTGATTCAGCCATTCATTGTTGTTAAAAAAATTGTTTTAACAGGTTAACTTTCTGCTTTGTCCACTACTTTTTTTCTGGTATGTAACTTGCACTTGCATTTCATGTATTCTTTATACGTTATGTGAAATTTGCTATAAATTCAATAAATTGGAGAAAACAAAAAGATGTGTATGACAAATTTTTATTTACCTTTTAGATATGTAATAGTGAAATCTATGTTAACCAGACTCTAGACTTTGTTAAATGCTCCAAAAAATTACTCTTTAAATTAACTTAAAATAATCATGGAAAGAATTTCCATGTGCTTAAATTGCTTTCTATTAGCATTAAAGACGTGTTGGAATAACTTAATTTGTATGAGTTGGTTCAACTCAATTAACTTAACCTGGGACCAAATTTAGTAAATTAGTTGGAGAAAACTTACTGAATTGAGTTGGAACAAAACTCTTCAAGTTGGATCTACACTATTGAAATATATTGGATCAAAATGCAGTAAATACGTTGATTCATCAATCTTTAATTAAGTTGGTCCAACATGAGTGCATTAAGTTGGAGTAACAGAATTGCATAGTGCTAAAATAAAGCAATTTAATCACGTGGAAATTCTTTCCATGATTTTTTATGTTCATTTGAAGAGTTATTTTTTTGAGTGTACAACATTCTCTCTCCTTACCTTTAAAACCCTGCACTCATCCACTTGTTGCCATTAGTCTTGTTGTGATCCTCTGCACCTACATTTAAGTACCAGTAACAACCGCCAAGGACTAAGTAAGTACCCGATCCATACATCAAAGTGATACTGTAAATCACGGCATTATTATAAAGTGCTGTAGCCCACACACGGAGCACTTTATAACTGCTTTGAAAAATGGGCTAACAGGAGACTGGTTTTATTTTACAGCCTGTGTGCAGTTAAAAATAATATCAGGAAGCTGTTAAAAATAGATGAAATATATAGATATAGTAAAAACACTGTAGCAGATCCTAAATGAATACTGTCAGTGTTTTACATTTTTTGTTTAAATACAGTGTGTTGCTGTCATTTTACATGCAGCAGTGTGTATTTTGGGTCATTTATGTAAACAATGCTGGTTCAAAAGGTCAGACTGGAAATTGCAGGAAAGTGCTGTTATAGGCGTATTTCTCCAGAGTTATCAGGATATTTAGATACTTAAAGAGCAGGAGGCAACAGACCTACAATCACCAGACACTTTATTAGGTACACCTTGCTAGTGCTGGGTTGGACTGTCTTTTGCCTCCAGAGCTGTCTTAATTCTTTGTGGCAAAAATTCAACATTGAGCTGGAAACATTCCTCAGAGATTTCACACAGTTGCTGCAGGTTTGCTGGCTGCACATCCATGATGCAAATCTGCCTTTCCACCACATCCCAAAGGTGCTAGTATTTCAAATAGTCTTAATCTGGGTTTGAAAGGACGTTTCACAGTTTTAGGATACACATTCAATATTCTGATGCTCTGTTTGAGCTTCAGCAGGCTGTCTTGATGTGTTTGCATACATAGTACAAATCATTAAGCCATTTTATTGACATTTGAAAACTTTCCAGCATTTTTTTTTGTTCTAACTTATTTTTCTTATTATATTATTATTTTTATCATTTCCTTCTCTGTCCATCTATCAATCCATTCATCCATTTAGCCAACATTTAAGTATTTCAAGTGTAACAGTATTTAAATAATAACTGACGCTATTAAAAAGCCCTGTCTCAATATTATCCCACAGTTTTCCTTCTTTTTTAGTACTAGTAGGAATGCTTAGTTACTAAATGAAAAGTCAAAACACAAAAACAGCCTTTAGACATTCTCCCTGTGTTTATTATACCAGATGAGAAATAGTTTTTTAATGATACCTTGCAGTACATAATTATAACTGTAATTACCACATAGGAAACAGATACTTCCCCATGAACCTTTTTTTCCTAATGTTTTTTATGATGTAGAGACAGAAAATAGTGAAACACGCAGTGAGTGACAGGGCGTGCCCTGGGCTCACCCCCGTCTGTCATGTCTGTCCCCGAGAGCGGCTGGGGCACCGGGGACCTGTCATAAAGACAAGTCTTCTCACAAACAGAGGCCCCGATCCTCCATGGATACTGGAACATCAACAACCAAAGTGCACGGATGAGGACTCTGACTGTCATTTCTACTTGAGAAGGCCAGGAGAAGGCTTACGTGCTTTCACAATCTGTTGACAAAATATTTACATCAATATTAGATTTCTGATTCTGCAGAAAAAAGCAAACAACACCCGAAACCACAGCGGTCACATAAAGACCCAAAACAGCTGTACGCCATCTTCACTATTGTTTCCAAGGGTGGGGAATCTGTCACAGCGAGCAAACAACAAGAAAATTTAAAATCCACGTCCATGTTGAAATCAATCTGTGGTGCTCTGGAGCTAAGCCTGTCTGCTGCGGTTACCCACACACTTAGTGCCTGAACTGTCTTAGCTCCTTTTTTTATGTACTTGGCATAAGGAGGAATGTCAGGACAAGAGACACGTCTCCTTCACCTTGCATATGGATGCTGGCCAGAATGATATTCATGAGTTCCAGTACTGTACTGCTCAACCCCTCTATCAGTCTTTTTTTTTTTCGTGTGCATTGACAGCTCCCATAAATAATCAATTCATTTGTGAAGAACCTGATGTGTCACAGTCCCTTGTTTCCCAGAGGCTTAAGAAAGCAGAAACACACACATGCATCATCAGGGCCATGAGTCCCAGGACCCTCTTACCCAACCCTGCAAAGCTGAGAAATGATCCGATCGACATGGCATCTCCTCTTCCGCAAAGGTGGCGGAGAGGTGAAGGGCAGGTCATCTGTCTCTGCTGAAGGGACACACAGGGTGGAGATTAATGGCGATGATCAGACTCCCCCCCCCCCCTCCTGCTGATGATAATCCCGAGCTGGAATAAATCAAACCGTCTCTGGTAAACAAGAGCGCGGTGCAATTCATCTAACAGGCCACCAAGGGAATATGCGCAAAAGTCAGCTTGCTTATATTACTGACTTTCAGAGAATGTATACAGTTTCAAGATGTGATGGCTATGTTCACAAAGGCCCACACATTATTGTGTCTGTATGCTGTTAACTGAAGTATTCAGCTAAGTAAAAGAAATGTAATGTTCCAAAGAGGTTCTGAGCAGACAGACTCTGCAGTTTTGAATCAAATTTAAAGTTCACAGTTTTAAAAAGTTAGATTTACCTTATAAGGCTAATGGGTTAAATCTTGTTTTAGTTTAGTAATTCGACTAACACATGGCTAATGGGTGGTAGTGCTAATACTTGGCATTGAAAACATTTTGTCAGAGATTTTGGTCTATATTGACATGACACAGTTGCAGCAGACTTGACTTGCGAATCTCCCGCTCACCATCTCAAAGGCTCTCTATTGGACTGAGATATGGTGACTGTGGAGGCCACGTGAGCACAAAGAACTCACCGTCACGTTCGAGAAACCAGTTTGAGATTATTTGACCTTTGTGGCAAAGTGCGTTATGGCATCAGCCATCAGAAGATGGGTACACTGTCCTCATAAGGGGATGGTTATGGTCAGCAACAATACTCAGATAGGGCTGTGGTGTTTAAATGATGGTCATTTGGTACTAAGGGGCCCAAGGTGTGCCAAGAAAACACCCCACTACACCACAACCACCAGCCTAAACCACTGATACATGGCAGGATGGATCCATGATTTCATATCATTTAGGGTAAATTCTGACCCTAACATCCCCATCTTGCAGTAGAAATCAAGATTTATTCTAGCAGCCAATATTTTTTTGAATCTTCTATAGTACAATTCTGGTGAACCTGTGTGAAATGTAGCCGTAGCTGCCCGTTCTTACCAGACACCGTGTGGTCTTCTTCTGCTGTAGCCCACATGTTGTGTATTCAGAGATGCTCTTCTTCATACCTTGGCTGTATGTAGTGGTTATTTAAGCTACTGTTACCTTCCTATCACCTTGGAGCAGTCTGGCTATTCTCCTCTGACTTCATCAAAGCATTTTCTCCCAGAGTTGGGATATTTTCTCTTTTTCGGACCATCCTTTGTAAACCATAGAGATTGAGAGGTTGTGCAGGAAAAATTGGCTAAGGTGATGTAAGAGTCGCTTACATCACCTTTCTTCCTCATTCAAATGCTTTGTTTGAATTTTACCAGGTTGTCTTGACCTACATGCCTAAATGCATTGAGTTGCTGTCATGTGATTGGCTAAACATTTGTGTTAATCAGTGACCGAGCAGGTATACCTAATGAGGAGGGCAGTTAGTGTAAATGAGTACTTAATCTGTTTTTGGAAGGACAGGATGTTTGCAGCAAAAAGTCTTCAAAATAAGCAGCTGGTGTAACTGGAGGCATTTCATCAGGCTGTCCAGAATTGTGCAACAGTGTTGCTGGAGTTTTAACATGCCAGTTCCAGCTGGGCAGTGCTTAGATGGTTTAAATTCCGGTATTCCCAAATCAGTTTGTATTCCCCCCCCAAATCAGTCCGCGAAGGCAAACACAGGATATAGCAAACCCCTTCTTCACTCATCTCAGAAGCCATTTAATTAGATGTTAGCTGTTATGACTGAAGAATGTGACACTAGCGGTAAACATCTTCCCGTGTGTCATTAGAGCAAAATATGGACACGCTCTAATGGCGATCGTAAATCACAGTCATCCGCTGAAGAGTTTAACTGTTGCTTTACCAGAGTATGGATGATTTACCAAAACTCTTCCTGTGCCATCTGTTAGAACGCGATAATGCCCTTCACCTAATGGCACCCTTGCTCCTTACTCAGCACCATTAGAAGGTTATAATGACAATCCTTGCACGTTCTTTATATTCTTAAATGCAGCTCTTCAGGATCACCTCAGCCACAGCACATGGATACAAGGACAGTTTTCCAGGAGTGAATGAAATTTGTCAGAAAAACAATGAGGTGTTTGAATCCTTGAAGTGGGCACAAAGATACTACCTCGTCACCAGTAAGATGAGGTGGTATCCTTGAAAGCCATCATAAATGGCAGCATTTCAGTTCAACTGTTAATAAGCATCTGAATAAAACTAATATAGATTTTTAATCCATTACCAAATAAACTGCTCTACATTTTTGCAGTAGCACAGTATTGCCATGGAGGCTAACGGCAGTGACCCGAACTGTAAGAGCAGGCTTTTAAAAAGGCTCGAATGAGCCGTGCCGTGCTGCCGATTTTAGCCTGTTGCATGGAGACTGCAATCCAGGTGATGCATCAGCCAGTGGCAGGAAGCCAGAGGCAGACACGGGCACCAAGGTTGGTGTGGCTGATGGATGGAAGACCAGCAACAGCACTTGCCAAGCCATTCACACCGCCATAAATAACATGTTTACTGCTGGCTGTGGGCTCTCTGCACTTTCCAACATTTCTTCTGATGTCAGCAGCGCATTATCATATCTAATCAGACCTTAGCAACCCGTGTTAACTGGGTGGGAGATTGAAGTGGCCATCGTTCCATCTCTGTAAACATAATTTACATCACCAGCATAAAAATGTTGATATTTATAGAGCACTTTATGGAGTAGAGTTCAACCGCTGAAAGCACCGCTAGTTTGTTTATCAACAGCATTTTTATTTAATGTAATTCTTTTTTACGATGACATACGTGTTCTGCAACCCTTTTGTCAGAAGTTATATGGCAGCAAATGTAACCCCTGTTAAAACATTTACAGTAGGAAACAAGTTCATCACATGAGAAGGTACGCACGGTGGAAGTCCATGACTGAAGCAAATGTTCTGATATTAACAAGCATGGCATACAACCAGAAATATTTACAGTTGTGACCATCCTTGAAGTTAAATGAAAAGACCATTCTCTCTCTCTCTCTCTCTCTCTCTC
>NW_024582456.1:1691073-1738718 GCF_018398535.1 Haplochromis burtoni
GGGGGGTAACTCAGAGCTGTGACACAGTGAGCAAGAAAAATGGCCATGTAATTGTTATCAATTTTTAAAATACCCTCATGGAACAACTGCCCCTAAAGACTAAAGTCAAAAATGGATCAAGCAGAAGCATCCTTGTACAAAATAAAGTACGTCAATTATGGTAATAAAAATAAGAATACAGTGTAAATATATATTTGTATTCATAAATTCCTAACTGTATGTACAAGATGATAATGAGTGGTGCAGTGGACCACGGTGCTGCACATCTCTCTGTAGCATCTTCTCTGATTTGGTCTGAAAAGCAGAGTGCTGCCCTTCACCTCTGATCAAACACACATTGACAAACAAATAAACCCAAACATATAAAACCCCAACATAATCGGTCCCTTCAATCCTCCTGCCCGACTTCAGAATGCCCAGAGTGATGAGAAAAGTCAGGCTCTTTTCTGGTGCTGTGAGCCAGTAATACAAAGTGCTCATGAACACAGTCACCAACAAGAAGTGGGAAATGGCTGCAATCTGCAGTTCATGTGATCCAAGCAAGTTCAACAAGGTGTCTCCGAACTCCCTCTCCGCAAAGCACCAGTGGGTTTAAAAAATAAAATAAAAAAAACAATAATTATTTCTTTTCTTTTTAGCTTCATCTCTGGGAATATGGGGAGGAGTCCAACCCCGTGAGGCAGGGAGTGGAGAAAGTGTCAGTGTTGGTCTGAAAGAACAGGAGGTATCAGCGTTTCTTGATGGCTGCCCCATTGGAGTGAGGAGGGAACTTGGGCAGGCATGGCTCCTCCACTCCGGCATCATGCGAGAAAACAGAGTCCTCTCCAGACGAGCAGGTGGAGCTCCGGGTGTCCGGGTAGCTGGGCGAATATTGGTCCAAAGGTACTGAAAGCTCCAAATACTCCTGCAGTAAGAGGGAGGAAAAAAAGAAAAAAAATTAAGCATTGTACTCCCCCCCCAGACATATCTGCTGCTTCTGTGCTTGCTGAGGAGCGGACCACTACTGACCTGGTTGGATGTCATAGCTAGAGCACGATCCAGGTCCTCTACTAGTTGTTTGAATGTGGGTCTCTGAGAAGGCACAGCATGCCAGCAATCCCTCATCATCATATACCTGTGGAAATCAGCAAAATATATACATTTTAAAAATGACACCGCTTGGTTTTATCGTTCTAGCCGTCTGTCATTTCTCCTTACATTCTTAAACTCCAAATCAGAGATTGAATTTTAAACCTTCAAGGACTGAAAATTCATTCAATTTAACTGAAACTCAGCTGCAGCTGACAGTCCATCGCAGCTGGACAACATGTTTTAGCTGGAGATAATTCAGTGTTTAAGAGTTTCATTTCACCAGCACAGCAAAAGCATAAATAAAAAGTCAAAGCATCATTGCAATCGGCACGCCAGGATTTTTCCGATATACAAAAATGTGGGTAATGTAAATATAAATCCTAACTGTTTAAACCAAGCATGGAAAGTGTTAGAGGGTGTTTATTTTAAACATCATTTCCCACACAATTACACTACATTTGTCCATTTATATGCACTGTTACTTACATGCAAAAGGCGGCACTTTTGCACCACTTTACCAAATACCAAACAGCATTCTTTCTGCTATGAATCAGTTCCACGTTCTGTGGGTTCTAGAAAAGCAGAATGTGGACTATTGTGACCAACAGTAGCTTACAATGTTGGGGTTTTCTGTTCGATCTTGGGGAGAGATTCTAATTGGGTACTAAATGCATCCACTGGTAGGGAAACATGAGATGGGAAGGGCCAGTGCTCGCTGGTTAGCTATGACTGAAATTTCAAAATAAAAGTGAGGGAATCATCCACTAGTTTATTAAATTTTTATTATTATTTTTTAATTTGGATAAAAATAAAAACTGCAAAATGCACTTGGGCGACTGTGAGAGAGACATGTTAGACAACACCCACCTTCCTACTAAAAGGCATTACTTATCAGTGGCTTTGACTTTTAAATGACAAAGCAAATTGGACAAAATGCAATGCAAACAACCCACAGTCCTCAGTCGCTACGCTACTGATACATGAATAACATGGACCAGATACAGCGTAGCTCAGATCCTTGTTACATTTATGGGCTATAATCTGGAAGAAGGTAGTGATTTTTATAGTTTAGATTTATTAATTTAAAGAACATAAAATAAATGTGCCATTTCACATTTCCCTGTTTGCTTTACCTTTTCAAATATGAAAATGCTAGAAAAGTCTGCAGAACATTCTGGTTTTCTGTGTGTGGTGATTCCTTACAGCTCATGTGTACATGTTGAAGGCTTGTCCATACGGTGACCTTCCTTCAGCAGCTTGAACAGCTCTTCCACTGGAACGCCAGGATATGGAGAGCCTCCTAGTGTGAAGATTTCCCAAAGCAGCACCCCAAATGACCAGCTGGAGGAGGAAATAGGCGGGGCCATTTTAGTTTTCTGCACAACTAAATGTTAACTGCACTTTCCATCAAGGTTGAATTAGCAGAGTATGGCACAAGATACTCACACATCACTTTGGTGCGTGTATATTCGGTCAAACAGAGCCTCTGGAGCCATCCACTTCACTGGCAAACGACCCTTTAGGAAACATATGCACATTACTTTGCCATTTACAAAAACAAAAGGTTCATATGTGAATAACATGAAACAAATAAGGCCACTCACATTGGTGGTCTTCTTATAATAGTCGATGTGGTGGATATCTCTTGCTAGGCCAAAGTCAGCTATTTTCATCACATTGTCATCAGTTACCAAAACATTGCGAGCTGCAAGGTCTCTGTGGATGCACTGCAATGATAAAAGTAGACAATATTTTTAATAGATTTATTCATTTCTGAAAAGGTGAGCATTACTAGTTGTGGTTACCTTTTTGGAAGCCAAATACTCCATGCCCCGGGCCACTTGGTAAGCAAAGGACACCAGATCTTTGATAGACACATTCTCCACAGGAACTTGGTCAGGGTTGTAGCAGTACTCCATACCCGGCGGGCGGCGAGCTCGTAGATACTCACGCAAGTTGCCCTTGGATGCATATTCAACTATCACATATAGAGGACCTAAAATGATTGGAAGAAATCCAAGCGCAAGTCAGATTTTATGCAGGGTCAGTTCATACAGCTTCCCTGTACAAGGAAACAATCATTAAATTCATAAAACGATGCCATGCATTATTCAATTATAGATGAAGATTTCACAACAGAAATTATAGCGACACTAACGACAGCAAGGGCAGTAAGGACAATATAAACTACATGCGCAAGAGTGTGTATTTATAGCATGAGATAAGTTGAGTAAAATGAACAAAGAGCTTTGTGTAGCAGTGTGAAGGCAACAGAGCGATGTGCACAGCATGGTCATTAGAGACTAGTTTCCTTTAGTTTTTCGTCAGAGATGATTGGACAGAAATGACAGCAGCTGCGGTCGATTCAAACTGTGAGCTCGGAAGCTGGTGTCAGAATCATTTATGCATGCTTTTCTACACATCCCTCAGAGTAAGGTTCACAGCAACATTGTTATCTGAGGGGTGAGTGTGAGCAGAACAGGGCAGGTTGGCTGCAGCCCCCTAACTGGACCTACCATCCTGTGTGCAGGCTCCCAGCAGATTAATGATGTTCTTGTGCTTCCCAATGATCTTCATCATCTCCATCTCTGAAATAAGGTCTGACAAATCTTTCTCTGTTGCATCAGCTGTAAGATGAGGGAAATAAATTTCAATGATTAGTCCATGTTCTGTTTGCGAAAAGGCCAAAAAGGCCTCACAATAATCACCTTGCAAAGTATATACACCAACACTGGAGCTCGTAAGGAATTGGCTGCCGCCTGTGAAACACTCCCTGGGGAAAAGCACTTAAAGTGCGAGAGAATAAACAATACTTTCTCTGAATCTTCACACTATTTTATATAGGATGTCAAGGGTCCTAATAAATTTTTTACTTCACTCTCCAATTTGTACAATGGCTGGAATCCAGTGGCAAAATCTGTTAATCACTTTGTTCAAGCCTTCTCATTCCTGTTGCCTGGACTTGAGTTAAATTGATAACTCTACAGTGAAGAACTTGTTCCAGTTGAGCAAATCACTCTCCTCAAGCTACTGTGTACCCACTGAAGAACAATTTACTTACCTTTCAACATTTTGACTGCAACCTTGGTAACACGGTTTGGCTTTTCTTTGTCCAGACCAACCGCTTCCCCCATTACCACCTGGCCAAAGCATCCTTCTCCCAGTGGCTTCCCAAGAACAAGTCTACGGGGAGAAGAGGCACCAGACAGTTTTTCACACACAGTGCAGTTTGCCTCCAAATCGACTGTGTGTGAGATAAAGTCTTGCCTCAACTGAGGCCTGCAGTTTAAGTGGGTTGCATAAGATTACCTTGACAGCAACTTTTTTTTTGTCCATGTGAATGCTGCAACTTTACTTTACTCCATGTTCCTGATCTTTAAATGTTTAGCCCTAGACGTACCTGTCCCGAGGAAGCTCCCAGCGAGGATCTTGCGGCAGCTCACACTCGGACACTCCAGACAACATCGGAGAGCCACTGGAAGAGAGGCGGGAGGGACGGACTAGCATCACTCCAGAGTGGATGGAAGAACTTGAGTCCACAGACACCTGAGGTAAGAAACAGTGACATTACTCCTCTCACAGTGGAACCAACACTTTTAGGAGTTTGTATAGCAGAGAACAGGATAAAAAACACAACCAAACAAACAATAAAAGGTACCATGTAAAAACCACCCTTGTGGTCCAGGAATTGTGTACCATGCCAGGTCCAGAGTCTAAGCACTCCTTAAATAAATAAACTTACCTGATGTACAAGAACTCAAGGATCTACAATGAGCCTGAAAGCTCCATAAATACATTAAGTGTTAGGCTGGTACTGATAAAGGGGTACGGTGAAAATGTGCAATTAAGTCACAAACGTCAAACAAACACTGAAAATCTTTGAATTAAAAAATACACAAAACACACACAGACACACACACACACACACACACACCACACACACACACACACACACACACACACAAACGCTAAGTATAAATATTCCAAACCCCCTATCTACTTTCTGTTACCTGTCTGCGCAGAGGGATGCTTTTGGCCAGCTTGTGGACGGCTAGCTGACTGTTGAAGTCACTCTTCTTTGAGGAGGTGGTGCGAATCTTGACAATAATTGCAATTGCAATCATAACGGCTATGAAAAAGAAGCCCACACAGTAGATGACCACCTCTAGGTAGGTGTGGCTGGCTGGAGAGTAATGTGGGGGCGCTAGGTTTAAGGGGGCAGGGTGACAAGGAGCAGGGAGGGAAAAGGTCAGCTGTCATCAATAAACTGACTGCATACTCAAACACACCCATTTATCACAAATTAAAAACAGTCTACTCAAACACGCACCCACCCACCAACCCACACGTCTATGTCTAAAAGTCAGAGCCTTACACACCAAGGCATATGGGAATTGAACACCCCCAAACTCAAGGGTGTTACTTTAAATACTTTGTGTATTGAGGATATACCATAAGTTGCAGTGCAGAAATTTAGCTGGGAACCATTTTGTATTAATGACTATGTAAGAGTAACGGTGACAAAGACTCGGACTTTCACACAGAGTAGAGCACTTCACACATAATTATTCAGAACTGCCCATCATTTCGACATCAAAAAGTCTGTTTCCATTTGTAGGCCTAAAGCAGCAAACCACAAAGCATGAGCTCAGTGTGGTAATTTAACTGCTTCACTTGATCGATACAAAATGTATTTGGGACAACTTTTTTACAGAAAAAAAGAAAAAGAAAAGAAAAACATTGCAAATAAATAGATAAAAAGGCAAAACTTAAAAACAAATTTTATGGTTCAGATCTTGTTTTTTTCCTCCCAAACTGTGAAAACACCAACTTTTAGTCATACCAGTAAATAGGGGTATAATGGATTCCAGTTTTAGTAGGAGAAAAAAACGGTTTGATCATACATTGGTTTGGAATGTAGCTTTATAGTTAGGAGCTGGACATTAGGGATATTTGTTCCGAGTTTGTTTTTCTTATAGGAGAAAATTCTAGGAGCCAAAACCTGCGCTTCAAACTGCTTTGGCTCTTTATATTTGGGGGATATCCTTACTATGGTCACCTCAGGCATGCAGCTTTGGCTGATATTTGCAGAGGACAGCCAATCAAAATACAGCTGGCTTAAAATAATGGTGGCCTTTAAAGGGAAAGCTAAAATAGCTTGATTAAGGCAGAGGATGAACTCAGGGGCTACAGCACGAAAAGTTGCTCTAGTAGAATAAAAGAACAGAAATATAAATATAAAAACAAGGGCCAATTTAATGTCAGATTTTATTTTTTTAAAAATAAGACAGCTTGCTCATAGTGGATATAAATTCATGAAAGACTTACTCTAGTTTCCCATCGTCTACCCAAATTGCTTAATTTTGTATTTTAGATGAATATTTATATTCGGATAAGTTAAGAATTACCTATGAAAAATGCCTCCTCCTGCCTAGCTAGGAGGAGGGGAAACAAAACAAAAAAACCCACTCCAAATAATCTGTGCCATATGTTAAACCGTACATCTCAAACCAAAGATGCCATACCGACTGAAGTGTACAGTTACATCCCTAGCCAACACCAGCAACACAAGAGAGCTACACTTGTGTGAAGAAGTTGACTGACAAGCAGCTTGATAATTGGACAAATGCCCATTCCAGTCCTTAGGAATGAGACCATCCACTACAGCCAATTATCAAAACCAGCTGCTGCGCTCACAGCAGGAAATGACATCAGCAAAACATGTCATTTGTAGAGCTTGTCAAAGAAAATCACCTTAACAGCAAACCAAATGCAAACACCAATTAAAGGGAAGAACGGAAGAGACAGTTTGAAATGAAATCTTATCAGAGCTGCCAAACAACCCTTCTTTTTTAAAAAAAAGTGATCATTAAATGTATTCCTGCCTGGAAGACAAAACCCCCCCCAAAAAACCAAAAAAAAAAAACCTTTGGCCCTGGACAGTGCTTGGATTGTTTGGCATGTTCTGATATCATTTAAGAAACAGTAGAGCATGATTCATATTCGCCCATCTAAAGAATTTAGATGGAGCAGGAACCATGCTGAGCACAGAGAGAGAGCAAAGTTTTTTTTAGTATTTGTAATGTGCCCTGGCTTCCCCCTACACTTTTACCAGAACTGGTAAAAATGTGAAGGTGGACAGCCAGGCTTGCGTTGAAAAACGGAAGGAATGGGAATATAGAGGAGAGACAGAACCACTGATACCTTCAAAAACGGTCAACCATGCAGAGTGATGAGAGAACCCGATAGAATTGCCTGCCAAGCAGGTATACTCCCCAGCGTCATCAAAAGACACATTTCTCAGTTGAAGGACTTCCATTTCCTTGTCCGTGGTGTTAACGCCAGCGGTCTAGAAAATAACAAAGGAAGCACACCCAATAAGAGGCCCAAGAAGGAAAAAGGGACCACGAGTAAAGGATTCTGAAAGCGAAAGTGGATGGAGGAGCGTTCTCCTCCTTGATCCAACACCATCTGCCCAAAAAGATAACACCTAAAGCCCCTGCAGAGGACTGCTCAGAGAGAGCCCTCCTGTATCTGTTAGTGGAAAGATGGTTATGTTAAGTTTGTACTGTGGAACCCCACACAGGGCCACACCATCACCACATCAAATACCTTAGTCTCATCTCTACATGCAAGAGATGGGCATGGAAACTCCACAGCAGAACAGACCACACTTACAATGTATTTATAGCCCTGTGTTGAATCCATGTTATGTTATAGTTTACTTTGCTGCAGCAACATTGTGGGAATATATACCTGCTGACTGGTGCGACTGCTTTACTCTACAACTGCCAAAACTAGTGCTCAATTTGGCACTAATAAAAATAACAATGGTACTTCAACTGAAATTACTGCAGTACGGAAAAGTCATCAGAACTGATTGCCAGATATAGCTACAGCCCATTACATATAGTCTGCTTCACAGCAGTATCTTGTTGCAGATCAATACGCTGTGTTTACAAAGTGCATTGCTGCCAAGCATACCAATCACAGATATTATGAACTAGATTACCCCAACATGTAGTTACATTATGTGGCAGTGCCTGCAGGATAACAATATGGTTTTCTACTACACTGCAGAGACAGCGTAGATTTAAAAGAGGACTATAAATCAAGCTACAAATTCACAATCACACAAACTATAAACATTTGGGGGTGGGGTGGGGAGGGGGTGAACCATGTACGGAGGACTTTGAAGGGCAAGGGAGCGAGAGTAATGGAAGATGGCAAGAGAGGCCCTTATTAGGAGGGCATAGCACAGGATTGGGGCAGGAATGAGAATTGGTCCAACATAAACCTGAGACTAAACACTTTCAACTGTTCTGCTGGGAATTTTCCATAGCGTCATTTACAGTCAGGAGCACCAAGGATAGAGGAAGGGAGGGAGGAGAGAAACAGCTGAGGTTGTCTCAAGTTATGCGGGTCTAGTTTTTCCAGGTGGTCCTAGAAGCGCCTCCACTGTGTCGTCCTGTGCTACAGCGTGGTGGTTACCTGTGGGTTCATATCTGATGACAGTCAGCCAGGCCGACTGACTGACCCCTCCTATATAATTGGACACTTTACATATATACTCTCCGCTCTCCTCCTCTGTCACATTGTAGAGGGTCAGCACCTGAGCGTCCGAGCTATTGACCCCAGAATGCTGGAAACAAAAACAAGTTATGTGCAACACAGAATAAAAGGAGGTCGACACAGGATATCTGAGGGGTTTGTGTGGGTTATTTCACAGTTAAAATGGCAAACAATAAAACTTCACAGACAGTTCTTAACAGTTATAGAAAACGACTGGAGGAAATAAAAAAGTATTACAGAAAGTAACATACAAATTACTCCACGCTAAGGAATTTCACTTTTTATTTTTTAAGTGATGAATTTGGCCTGTTGCTTCAGGATGACAGACTAATCTCCTACCTTGAGGACGCGGACGTAAGGTAACCCATCTGGACCAGTACGGCTCCCATTGACCTCGATGTGTTTTAACCACTGAATGTGGGGCTGAGGGTCGCTGAACACCTTGCACTCAAACTCCACATCACTTCCTACTACTGCAGTGCGATTAGCTGGCAGGCCAGCCTGCAGGATGGGCCTGTGTGGAGAGCGCTCTGCAACAAAACCGGAAAAAACAGACAAATGTTACTTTTGACATTTGGTCATCAGTAAAGCAAGCGCATAATATAAAAAAAGCTGTGTGTACAAAAATGTGACTGATTTTCAAACAAAAGCTGATAACTACTGTCACCTGCTTTATTACTGGAAAATGACTGGGACTGAAGGCTCACTCATTTGGTTTGACGCTGTATTTTCAGGCTACACTTTATAAATTACACACCATAATGGAGATTTAATGTGAGTGCATCCTCAGCTATATGCTGGTTGTGTAATTATTAAGAGTTATCAGGCAGGAAAGCAAGTTAAATGCCTCCTCTGGTGCAGTTACGGTGAAGTGAAATGTTCTTGCAGACCCATTTTGATGACTAATAACTCTCCAAAGTAAACTTGCAGGCCAAGAACCTGGCAGGATATCAGCTGTGGAGGATTTCCTTACCGAGACATCCATGGGGGACTTTGAAAGCACTTGTGACAGTGCTTTCTCCACACTGTAGAACAATCTTAATGTTCATCAGGCTCAGATGCCTGAGGCTAGGAAAAGCCCAGGGGACACCAGTGGTGGAGGAAGTGGAACCATGATTTATAAAGCCCAATGGTGCAAGAGCGAGTCAAAGAGTAGGCCCTAGAGGAGTAATCACTTCTCTCTTCTACTTGTACCCATCACTTCTGCCACAAGTAATGCCTGTTTTAGACTTCTGCAGGGAATATTTGTAGACCCTGCTGCCATTCATGAGTCCTATGATTTTTTTTCCCCCCCCCCCCCATATTGAGACAACGATTGTTAAGTTTGCATGATCTCCTTGTGCCTGGTGGTTTGACGGACTGGGCAACGAGTCCAGGGAACACCCAATGTCAAGTGGAATACGGTCCAGATAAGTAGTTAGAAAACTAAGTGCTCACCAACTTGAGATTCACAAATGTTCAACAGGTGACTAAAACAACAATTGCAGTTTTACCGGAAAGTTACATACAATTAACAATTTCTACGAATCTTACCGACTACATCTAGCTGATAGGTGTGATTAATGCTGCCATACTTGTTTTCCACCACACAGGTATAGTTTCCCTTGTCAGAGGGCACTACAGATTCCATGATGATGGTCCACATATGGTCACGGACCTAAAAGTGATTTAGAGAAAAAAAGAAGTTAGTTTAATGTCTATAAAATAGCACTTGATGGCTAAAATGTAAATCTGAAGGAAGTAGTAACTTTATGGGTCAGTAACTGAAACATTAGATCTGGGTGGCGATTCTTTAATTTGCAGTAAATGTATTTATAAATGTATGTATAAATAAATAAATGTATTTATAAATTTAGTTTCAGCCAACCATAAAATACCTTAAAATAATGCGATATCCCACAATTTCTAAGATGTGACTTCAAAACTCAAATATTCAATAAAATGTTATTACAAATGAGGCAACAGAGATGTTGATCAGGAAAACATTCATCTGAATCCCCATCTGTTCTCTCCCAATATGAATGATCATAAATCACTTTTTTTTTTTTTTCATTTTAAAGCAATAGCTAATAATGAGGTGTGATGTGATGATAATAAGATAACACTACACTCTCTTCCTGTGACAAAGTTTTAATGCAGCAGATCTTTGTCCTACCCAACAGCTGCCATTGGAAATGGTTGTGTGTATATTTTTGCCCCAACATGTCTTATTAGCGCCAAATGATGTCTGGCTCCTTTTTTTCCTTAGACGTGTTATAATTTTTCCTACATAAATCTGCCAAGACCGGCAGTGTGTGATTAGCCAACAAACCTCTAAGGCAATGGCAACATCAAACATGCATGTATACAGACAGTTTCCCCTATTTAGCCCAAAAAAAAAAAAAAAAAAAAAAATTGTGAGGGAGTCCAGCTGCCTGCTGCCAGATGTGTTGTGCTTGGGTTCATACACATGTGGTCTACATTATTTCCTCCCTCCTGCACGTCGCCATGCAGACGATATGAACAATAGAAGCCCGACCATAAAATTAAGAAGTTTGGGAGATATGGTAGACGCCCCCAATCGCAGATGCAGACCTTTGCACCTGACTGAAAAGGGAGAAGGAAGAAAGAAGAAAGGAAGGGGGGGGGGGGAGGGGGTGGGGGGAGGGAGAGAAACCCAAAAAACACAAAAAAAACCCAGCATGGCAGTCCTATGGTTAAATGTGCTGCTTGGCTAGGTGGGGGACTTGGGGTGGGGCTGACCATGGCAGCAGGCAGCTGAGAGGAAACTCCTAAATGTGCCCCAGCTGGAGAGGGAGATGTGCAAGGGAAGCACAAGACAAGGCTGGACTAGCCCACACCTTGATGGGAAGAGCAGATGTAGGACAGGAGGAGGGCTGTTTCTTAGTGTCTGAACATGCACACATTCCACACCTGTGAGGGAAACTGCCACTGAATGTAGTTATTCACAGAGAATCCAACACTGTAATCTAAAAAGGAACTGTAATCCCATAAAATTACAATTTACCATGAAAATATTTAAAATGAAATCATATCAGGCAAGACATGTAATTAAATAATACCATAGTTTGTAATTAAAACTATTTTCAGTGATGTTTTATAAGAAGAACTTTTTTTGCCAGTCTGAGATCATGAGACGCAGAATTAGGACAGGCAATGTTTTCCTATATCCTAACGGGTCTAGGATTCCCCACCAAGTATTGCTATGACAAAAAAAGTTCCTATTGTAGCATAAGGTTTCATCCTGCATTGTTTCTCGGGTCAAGATATGAAAACCTGTCTCTCCTTTTTACTAACAGAAAAAGCTTAAGTACAAGGGACAGGGTGGTGATCTAATGTGAAGATGATATCACTGGGGGAAAAAAAACAAAAAATTAAAGAAATCTCCATTTGTATTGAGTGAATATGCAGAAATTAAGAAATATTAAGGACTGTGTAGAGCAGTATCGACATGAAATAGCTATTCACCAAATTCTTTAATTACTAACCTTGAACCCTCCAATACGATGGTCCCTTTTGAACTCCTTCCCATTCTTGTACCATTTCAAAGTTGGAGTTGGGTTGCCACTGGCCTGGCATTTAAACTTTACAGTTTTGCTGGCTGGAACAGCATGAAGCTTCTTTTCCATTTTTTCTGGATGAGCCCATTGTGGAGCCATTGCTAAGACAAATAAGGAGGAGAAAAAAGTCAGCAGGAATTTTATTATTTGAAAAATTACCTAAAAATAGTCTTGATACTCTTAATCCTAAATGATTTTTCTTGCCTCTGTTACACCACAATGTGCAAATCGCATTGGGAGATAAAGCTCTTGGAGACAAGAGTACAAAATAAGGTCAGCATGCTTGTCACGCTTCGAGGCTGCTGCATTCTTTGTGGGCAGAGCAAGCAGCAGCAGCAAAAAAAATGAAGCCAGAGTGTCTTAATTACTCTATAGACAAATTGGAGGACATCTGAGGTTAACCAAGATTAGTCACCAGAGACTATTTTTTGTGTAAAAGCTGTCACTGAGGTAGTAAAAACCCTCTGATTCAGAGTGAAATCATTTGCCCAGATGTGACCCACACACGTGGCGGTACGATAATTGAATTTTAAAGCTCTCAAATCACTGACCATTTCAGGTGATTACTCATACGCTTGTGACTTTATGTAGCTAATGCTGCTGCAACAAATGGTCACTGCTGATTCACCTAAAGAGCTCAGCACACTTACGCATCAGCTTTTGACTGCCCAGCAGTTTGTTTTCCTCCGATGAGGACTCTTCACCATCGTCATCGTCCTCAGATGAAGCCGAGATATGAACTATTAAACAGGAAGTAATTTAAGAACAACTCAATTTATTCTTAATCACAACACTTCAGCAGCAATTAAACATTTAAAACATTTTTCAAAAATGTCACATTTATGAATTAACAGACCGAGGGAATGATGGGTACAGTTTACACTAAACAAAGCATATGCCAAGTAGCATCAGTAAGTGGTACAACACTTCACTTTGTTATAAAATCAGTTCTTTCTTGTGATTTGATTGTAATTTTAATATATAGTATTAATATCATACATTGTAAAAGCATGTGAAAGTGCCATATGCCGAATAAACACCAGGGGTTCCTAATGAAGACATAAGTCACACATCATCTGCTAGTCATAGCAAATGAAACCTGGCTTTGTTGCTCTGTGACTCAACACTACATGTTACACTGTAGTAAAATGTAACAGCACAAAACTCTTGAAACAAAATATGCAAAAACAGATTAATTGCTTGCTGGTCATTTAGCTGTTGTGACATAGCCGCCAAAGTACTATCATACCAAGGGGCATTTATTCCATCGTTCTGCACAGAACAATGGTAACCTTACCGGTCACGTTGAAGTAGATGCTGTGGTTGCCAAAGGTGGTGCATATGTACAGGCCGGAGTCAGTAAGCTCCACAGACTCGATCTCCAGCTGGCCATTGCGGATACGTGTATGTTCTCCATCCACTACAGCCACATGGTCTTTGGTCCAGTTGACAGCATGGAGGTAGTCCTTGGCAGAGCAACTGAGATCGAGACGATCCCCAATGGAAAGGGTGTACAGCTCTGCTTGCGTTTCCACAGATACTACAGAGGAATGAAGGAAGTTCTACTTAGCAGCTATACAACACTGTGACTTTATGCTTTCAGTCATTCAATCACACAGATTCATGAACAGAGGGGAAAAGAGGAAAAACAAATAAAACTACTGTCACCAGAAACCCCCCAAAACCAATCAAAAACAATGGTTTATTTCGATTCGGGGGAAAAAAAAAAAAAAAAAAAAGGACCATCTCTGTACTGTAAACTTCAGAAATACAACCAGTTGATTTTCTTCCATCATAGCATCTCCGCAACTGCTCTCCCAAATTAAATTGCATCCCAGTCAAGGCCCTATCTTGAGGCAGGCAAGGAGCTACTTGGGAAGAGGAAGGTGAAATTCAATTAGAGGAATGAAGGGAGGGGAGGTGTCATGAAGCAAGCCACCTGAGCCCCCCTGTTCTAAATGACTACATAGTACACAAGGAGGAGGGAGGTAACCCAATTATGCTGACATGTTGTCCATCATGTGGTGTTATAGCGGTAAAGCTCGTCACTGACCAACGCACTTTAGAGTCACACTTCCTGGCCAAAAGGTACACTAGCAAAATTATCTAAGTGAAATGGTTAACTTTATTATTTGAGCCTCTCACATCCAGAGTCAGTGTCAGTAAATACCAGTTTTTCAAAGCCTAAAATGATATCTTACCACCTTTCTTTATGTGAAACAATAAATTAAAATCATTAAGTTATTTAAATACTTTTAAATTCATGTAAATTGACTAATTGAATAACTGACCAATCACTGCATCTCTAATTAGCATCTCCTTCCATCTAAGGAAGAATAAAAGCTTAAACAACAGTAATCATACTTGACCTGCTTCTCCATTTTCTACGTAGTCCCTTCCGCATTATGACAGAAACTGAATTATCCCAGAGTGGTGAAAGACCCCCGCCTCAAGACGTGATTATTCTACACCTCTCAATGCACACTGTTTTATAAACACTACCTACTGATCAAAACAGGAAGCACATCTACACCAAATAACCTCAGGACAACATCAGCTAACCTGACTAATCCCTCCCAGCATAACAAAAGACTCCAAACAATAAAGGGGAAGAGGGAGCAGAGAGAGCAGGCTAGTGAGCATGTGCACAGGAGCGAGCAAGAGAGGGCCTGCAGTGGCAGGTTCTAGTGCCAGTTGCTATGGTGACCCCACTTGGGCCTAGTTAAGGTATTTCCTGGATCACATATGTCTGACAGGCTCTTAATCCCAGCAGGAAAAGGGGCCAGGGGGTAGGATCAACTTTCTCCTCAAAAACAAAACTGAAGTGGGGAAAGCAGAGGAGAAATTTAGATTACGTCCACATTAAGCTCGTGCTAAATCTGAAAATGCCGTTTTCATGTGAGAGCTATTAGCTTTCACATTAGTCGCATTTCCCCTACAGTAACGATGTAGCTGCTTCAGCCAGTTTCCACTGCATTGTGGGATCTAGACTCTCACAGTGACATAAGTGCAGCTTTGACCATAATCCGATTGAGCAAACAAAAAACGATGCAAGTTAATGTAAGTGTAGATCTCAGAGAGCAAAACGCTAGTAGAGAGAACGAAGATAGTTTCTGCTTATTGGTCATATGTGGCAAATTACTGTGATGTCATTTATGAAAGTAGCAGTGAGATGAATATTTGATCTTTTTTTTAATGTACTGCTTGTCCCTGATTTAGAGGAATTATGCCTCTTTTCCACTGGTACCTACTCGGTTCAGCTTGACTCAACTTTTAGCATTTTCTATTAGGGGTAGTTCCTGGTATCAGTTACTTATCAAGTACCTGCTCGGCCGAGGTTCCAAGCTAGCTGAGACCATCTGAAAATTTAACGCCAGACTTTATGCCACCAACTGGCTAGTCAATGGTGGCACGCACTCAACGAGTCATGTGAACGACCCCAAAGTAGCTAACTTTTTCTTCTTCATAAACTGCCTAGTTTAGAAAATGACCTTTAACCCTCTTTACACCATAACTAGTTTGTGTACACAGTATATTTTAACAAAGACATTTAGCAATAAATCAGGAATAAAAATATGCTAACCAGCATTAATCTATTGACAGGCTGTCACATCACCATTTAGCTCATAATGCTGGGTGTAAGGCGTCCACAACTACTTATTCTGAAGGAGACTGTAAAACTTTGTGAAAGGAGACAAATCAATGAAATAAAGCTCACTCAAAAATGACAGAAACACTAAGGAGACTTGAGGATTTCCAGAACTTTTCCGCTGGTAAGTGTTGCATAATATTAGCTAAACAACATCTGGTTATAAACCATCTTGTTTTCAGCCATCTATACACAAGAAAGTCACATGTCTAACTTACTGAAAACTCAGCAACTGCAACATTGGAAAGAAGCACATTTTCATGTGCAGGAGCCCTGCCTTAAGTGATTTGAGGTTGATCTGTAGAGACTCCTCTCTATAGTGACAAAACTGAACATGGACAAATAGCACTCCTTATCTTAAACGGCATCATAGCAAGTATGTATTAGGGCACAGCTAATCATTTCATAATTGGGACGTTGCCTGATAAAAATCAACACAAGCTACGCTTTACCACTGTCATTATCTAATGCCTGTCTGAGACCCAACATCACACAGTGCATTACTCTGCCAAGAGTCCACTGCACCTATGTTAAGTGTGCTCCTCTGCTTTTCAACCACAGTCCTGTGTTTTACAAACAAATTTGATCACATTTTTCTGAAAAAGTATAAAGCCAGATTACAGACCAGAAACATGACATGTTAGGACACTACAGTACTGATGCAATACAGATTTTATAATCCAGGTTATTGGCACCAGCTGTTTACCTTCTATAAATCTAAAATGGCGAGAGAAAAAGAAAGAAAAAAGAAAAGCATCTCTAGATGCCGTGTCCCAGTCAGTTTAAATGAACGTTATGTGTATGCTCGTGCACCAAGAAACAGGCAGAAAGTTGTCTTTGATGTTTGAAAAATATTCAGTGTCGTAAACAGACAGATTTTGATGTTTAGGTTGCATAAAAGATTAAAGCTGAGGAAACTGTTTGATATGGACACAGTGATAGTGACCAGCTATAGCTTTGCACATGGACACAATGTTTCTGCACAGTGACGTTTCTGTCCCTGCCCTCCAAACGGAGATGCCACTGATAAGACTGTCAACATCCCAGTTGTTAATGTGACTGCAGACATCGTAAAACACCCATAAAGCTGTAAAATTTACTCGTTTTATTGTAGGGCACGGTCAGGACAGTGTGTGCTTCTTTGCCAACCATCTCAAAACTAATCATGTAAACGCGTTTTTAGCAAACGAACCCAATCGTTTTCTAAAAATAAAGTCAGAGCCAACATTATTTTCCTGTGTAAATGCCTTGCTGCCACATAGCTGAACTTCTATCACAAAATATTGTTTCAATTCTTCATGCAGAGGTAAGTACCTCTGGATTTGCAGATGTTTCATCTCAGTTAATCTGCCTGCAACTATGATTGGATTAAAAAGGATCAAGCGCCATAGTTTCAGAAAGCAACCCACCTGGAAAAGCCATCCATGGGTCCTTTTACCCAACTGGAAAAATTGACTGACATCATTTAAAATCAGCCTAATTACACAAATTATGAAAGGAATTCTGGTCAAGAAGAACATAGTGAGAGGCGTTTAAACAAGGGGCGGAAAGCTCACTAGCCCGAACATGCAAAACTAACTAAAAGGGGCGAGTTGGCGCCAGTCTGTGGAACTTTCTCTGACTACAACATAGGAAGCAATATGCCGCGTGAATGACTTCTGGGATTTCCTGCTCTCACTGAAGTGATGGTTGAATGCAGGAAAGTCAGACTAGTTGAGGCTCTGCTGTGGCAGACAGAAATGGCTATGTAAGTTTCCTTTGCTGATTTGACCACACCAGAGCGAAAGGGTGGGTGATGTAGAGAGGGAACTGATAAGAGACAATAGTAGCTCTGGCAGGAAGCAAAAGAATAGGACAATGCCCATTAGCAAGCTCCCAAAGAGTGAGTGTCCTTCCTTAAAGCACTCCAGTGGAGGACCTCTTCATTCTTAAATGAACCATTGGCAATCAGCATGGATTGACGGTGGGGGGCTACAAGGGTTACTGTGTGCAAAGCAAAGTTGGTGCAGTGTCATTCAAATTAGTTCAGCTACATTTAGCCTCATATTGTCTTTAAAGGAGAAAAACACAAAAAACACAAGATCTCAAAAGAACCTAGCTATGTTCTGTGTTTTAAGATTTTTGTGTTTGAAAGATTTTGCGGGGCTTTCCATAGCTCTAAAAGGGGCCTTTTGGGGGGGTGACCATGCAAGACAGTGAGCATGATTAGTCCATGTACAGTAAATGCAAGGAGGCTGTGTTCCCCCATTTGTAGGAGTATTACTTTTCTCCTATATCACAGTTCTGTCTTTTATCAGTGGTTTGGATTTAACCATTTTCCTTTTAAAAAAAAAAAAAAAAAAAAAAAAAAAAAAACACAAACAAAAAAAAACAAAAACTCAGCCCTGGTTTCATAACTTCTCTCCCCCCCATTGGAGAGATCTATTCATTTTCCTTTCATGCTTGACTGATTAACTAGACTACACAAGTTCTACATGATAAAACAGAATTGGGGGTACATTCAGGCAAAAGAGACTAAAAGACTGACATGGTTGTTTTAGCATCTAATCCAAAACCATTATCACCAAACATCAGCAAAGAAGTCAAATGTTTTAGCTCAGAAAGAAAACTACAATTAAGAGATTGCCTTTGAAACCGCAGGGAAATTCCAGCACTGCCTCACGTTGGATTATAAAAGACTCCACAGGCGCCAACTTCACAGTTCAGGCCTTGAGAAAATAATGCAGCTTATCTAGCTTATCAAGTATATCATATCTTGTGGCTAAAATATAGTAGCTGTGGATGAGAGGGGGAACTTACTGCTAGAAGTCAAAAATTGTTATTTATGTCAGTGTTTTATATGCTCAGCACTTGCTTGATAAACTGCTGGAGAGGATAAGACTGGCTTATTTTATATTCTCAACGAATAATTTGTGTCAGAAAATGGGGGTGGCTGAAGCCTTTTTGGGGGAAGCAAAAATTCGTCTTGGCAGGAAAAACAAAACAAAACAAAACAAAACAAAACAAAACAAAAACAAAAACAAAAAAAAAAACAACACACCCCACTATGAATTTACTCAGGTCAAAAGCAATCTCACAGAATCACTGCTTTCCTCAGACATTACCCTACAGAGGTAATGTCTGACATTAAGCTCAGACATTGTTTAACCTGCCAGCTCCCCAGTGTGTGTGATGTCCATCTATAGCACAGCTGACAATCTGAAAAATTCACTGCTAGTGAGTCGACAGCCACTGCGCGTGGTACACAGTCAGTACCCTCTCCTAAACTAATTCTAGTATTTCCAGTAGATGTCTTGATGCATGCTTAATCCAGGTAAGTATTCCCAAAATTACTGTCTGGACGTAGCATTTTCAGTGGGAGAAACGTTTCGTCACTCATCCACTGAAAATGCTACGTCCAGATGAAAAGAATCAACTCTTAGGGTTTCCAGTAGATGCTGCATGTGAACTTAACTGCCCTGGCATTTTCCCCAACTTCATGTAATAAGAAAGCTCAAGTTTTTTAAATCCCAACTGGGAGAGAGAGAAAAACAAAACCCAAACAAGCAGATCAAGATACAATACTGAATAGAAAAATTATTTATTACACTTCAGTCAAGTAATGAAGGCCACAAACATTTCTTATGTGAGGTTTATTAGGGTAAGTTGGACTGGGCTATTTAACAGTTACCATCTTTACATAGAAATAAGATCATGCTTTTATCCATTTTTCTCATTTTACATTGAAATTCCAGTTACCAAATCCAACTGTATAAAACAAATGAGTGGTGCCAATTTTAAGTCCAGTTATTTAGTTACATAGTTATTTTCCCCGGTAAATCACACCATCCTAAATTTATCTGCATTACACACAGCAGTGCTCTATGGAAGAAAGCTGAATGAAGGTATACTTTTAGTCAGAACATTTTGTAAATGTTAGTACAGGTTTAATTTTTTCCAACACAGCTTTATTCATGTTAGTTGTAATTGGCAAGTTTCTAAACCAACCTAAATTGGTTAATGACACATGGATGGCAAAGCCTGGCAGGATTAGTGTATGCTAGTGGCTGTTGTGCTGTTTAAATCCAGCATTTGACCATGCTACTATTGTCTATATGAGCAAGAGGCATGTACATGAACAACCACATGATCTTTTTGAGGCTTCTTAGTATAGAGCCAGATCATTTCTGAAACAGTACAAGTGCTCTTTATTTAACAAACAAAATATACACATTCAACTGAAAATGGTGCCAAGTGTGGAAGTAGCCTTAAACTTCCTGTGTGAACAGCAGTCTCAACAGAATACTTAAAAAGTCTGATATGAATGCAAAGCGACTTCACACGAAAACTGGTCTTTAGTCTTACGCTAGCGTCAGCAGAGCTTTGCTCCTCTGGGCTTTCATTTCTGTCTGAAAAAGAGTCTTACTCAAGACTGTGGCAGCTCTGGTTTATAAAAGCTTAAGGGTCAGTGCTTTTCTACTCTGACAGACAGCACAAGATGGAGTCAAACAAATCCACAGAGAAAGAAATAACTTCCAGACAATGAACTGTCAGAAAGAGAGCAATTAAACAAACATAAGAAGATCCAAATGATTTTAAAGATAGTGTAAAAACATAAACAAAACAGTAAAAGTTGCTTCAAGTGCTCAAAATGAAGGAAAGTTTAAGTCCTTCACATGACCTCCTGAGAAATTCAAGGTACTTAGTTTGTTCAGGGAATACTCTTTTCTTATGTGAACAACACCCAGCAAAACACAATAAGACAAACAATGGAGCATACATTAAAAAAAAAAACAAAAAAAACAAAAAACAAAACAAAAAAAACAGAACATTTCCATATAACTATTTTGTTTCTCCACCCCAGACAAAAGGAATGCAACCAAATGCCTCTGCTGTGATTGTTCGTCGACAGCTGAAGCCATCCCTAACCCAGCAGGGAAACAGGGGGGGGGGGACCAAGCCCAAGCAAAAGTCAGTGGGTAAGCAAGAGGAAAAGCAATGAGGTGCATAGATAGTACCTGGCCATTTGGTGATCAAGAATGGGTGGAGTGTAAATGAAAGACAAACCCCCCACACCCTGGTGGAAATTTATGGCTCACCTTGGAAGAAAAACATGCTCCCTGAAAGCCCATCCTTAAGGGTTTCATGTAGCATAGCATCTTTTTTCAAAAACAGGCTAATTTATAGTTCCCTGGCAGTTAACTCCTCTTTCAGTGACAACAAATACCTTTTCATTACAAAGGAGGACTGCTAGGTAGTAGAGCTGCCCTTGGAATACAGATGGAAGTCATTTAGTCCTCACTGTCCCATTGCTAGCTTAAACATAGAAACACCAGGTTTATTTTAGGGCTTAAAACCCCAAAGAGACCCTTGTGCGTAATTACTTCCATTATAATGCTAGGCGTTTATCATATTCTTTTGCTGCTCTCTACTTCCGACTTCAGAGTGTAAACATCCAAACCCATTTACCCACAAGTCGAGGCAGCTATTACACCGCTGGACTGTGTCCAAGAAACACATTTTTAAGGATTTGATTTCAGTGCCTCTTTCCCCTTTTCAGAACAGAGCTTGTGTAACCGCAAGACTGGGCTAAATTCTTCACAGAAAGTCTCATGGTAATAGTTTCCAGTTTAGATTGTTTTTGTGTGTGCCATTTTAAGTGTGGTGTGTAAGATTTTTTTTTGTGAATACACTTCTAAAAACATTGAAGGAACTGGTTTGAATAGGCAGAAAAAGGCATTAGTAATAAATTAGTAAGAAACAGTTGTATTACACATGACGCAGTAGAGAGCGATTAAACAACTCAAACTCAGGCAAACGGGGGTGGTGAGGGAGCACTGACGGTGTAAAGGACAGGCTTCACAAAAGTCTGGAGTGTGTTAGGATTACATTCCTGTACAAAGAACAAAGCTTTGGCTTATCAATGAACTGCTTCTCAAGCCAAGAGTCAGGAAAAGTCACACTTAATAAGTTTATAAAGTTCAACCGTTACACAATCTTTAATAATACTACACCCAGAACTTCAGAAAACCCAAGTCTAATTAGCTTTAATTTAGTAAGGCATCTTACCTTCATCAGTGCTGGCAGGCCGGCACTGGGTCCTTAAAACTTGAGCAAATAAAGCCAGAAACAGAAGTATACTTGGCCTCATCAGCATCCTGCTGAGGGAGCTACGACTGTTTGCTTTTGTGCGACTGGAACTCCATTCAGGTGTTTGGGACATCAGCAGCAGTGCATCCACAGTCCACAGCTTAAAAAAATAAAAATAATAATAATTAAATACATATAAATTTATGACATTATCAAGCTTTAACTCTTCACAAGTTTGTTCTCAGTAATAATATTTATTTCTTTTAAATGTATCAAAATCAGTTCATTGTCCAAGATATTTCAGTGTAAAACAGTTCAGGAAGCTAAACTGAACTAGCAAAACCTGATGTGAGAACAGCAAAATAAACTCTAACACATTAAATGTTTGTTGACAAGGAATTTCCATGACCACAAAGAAGAAAAAAAAAAAGTAGAGAATATTCTGTATGTTTAAGAGGTTTGAGGTAGATAATTCAGTATTTAGGCCTGCTTGCAGAAAACCATGATAAGAAACTGCAGTGCTCCAGACTCCCACTGATAACTTAAATGTTGGATGTGTCATGCTCAGTTCACAGGAATGTAATGCCTTTGATGTTTTCAATTCGAAGTAGCAATTTAAGTCTTGAAATCTTAAAGATTGTCATTGCACCCCGACAACAACATAGCAAGGTTTGTCATTTTAGGTGCTTGTATTGTACCCCCCTTATGCACATCTGCTTAAATCATTGCCTCTGCAGCATCTGGCCACACAGATTAACACTTGCTCATAATCTGCTTCACAGAATTTGTTAAAGACAAAAGGGAGAAGAAAAAAAAAGATCCAACATACTACAGCCTGTTATGTGACACCCTTATTGAGAAAGACTGTCAGGCCATCATTTCCAGAGAGGGAAACAGAAGATCTATCACCCAACAGTTGGTTTTATTTCCCAAACCCAGAATGACACCCGCTACAGCAATTTGCTCACATAACCTGCTAATAAGTGTCAAAGACAAGACTTGGATGACAGACTTTGCCAACTTTAAAAACCAATCGTTCTGTAAAAACACAAAGAGATGAAAAAAAAGAGAAAAAGAAGCTTGGTTAATATTTTCACAAAGTCCAGCACAGAGGCAGCTGTGATTTTCTTTAAGGGGTAATCACTTGTATGAGTGTTCCCTGACTGAAGCCGTCATTGTGTTCTCCTAAAACCAATTCAATTTCACTTTCCAAGAATGGCCTAGTGTTCCAGCAGCTGAGCTGGGTCAGGGGGGGTCCAAGAGGGATAAAGAAGCTTGGTCATCTCTACTCCAAGCTGTGAGTCAGTGTTTGGGATGCCTCCAAGAAAATGCTTCTGCTGCCGGACAGAAGGAACCGCAACGAGCAGCCGACCACGTTCCCCAGCCCCTCGTCACTACGACAATATTTGGAAGGAGGAGGAAATCGCTTTTTCAAAGCGTGACAGGACACTTTGTCATAGTCCGCGCCCTTGGGAGCACTAGTCAGACATGCACTGTCTTACTATGCACACCCAAGGCATGCTGGTCTTGAACTTGCGATTTGAGACTGAACCACACACTGGCAGCCTGACAATAATGACTCAAAGTCACCATTTTCAGTTTATTACTCAATAGGAAAATATGCCACCTCATTTTTTTTCCTCCTTTGAAAAATTTCATCCATCAATTTTGTGCTTTTTCAATTCATCTGGTACTATATTTTATAAATAGTACAAATAATAAACTTTGTGTCTGGTATGTGAATATTTTAAAAGAGTACATATTAGAGTGCACACTAGAATGAAAAACATGACATTTGTCTACAAAGAAAAAAAAGAAAAAAGCAGCCCATGTCATTTACATTTGAAAATGAAGAAATTATCATTTCCAGGTAAAAATAAAGTTGATTTGAACACATTGAGTATATTCATGTCAATTATTCCCCCATTTAATAAATAAAAATGAAGAACTCTGTCTTAATGATGGCACAATGGGCTAAATGAAGAAAACACCTATCAAATATCTAACTCTCAAACACTAAAGTCCTGTACTGTTGCAACTAAAACTCGCCTAATAGTTGGGGTGGATGAAAGTGTATAAACATCTTCTTAAAATCTTACATCAAGATTGAAATGCAAATCTCCACTCTTTGGTAGTAGCAGCATTTAACTGACACGCAAAGACCAGTACCGGTCTAATAATTTGGTTTTACATAGGTCCTTTTAATTCAATAACCAGTTTTTATACCTTTTGAGGCCAAAATTCAAAAGGAGTGCAGAAAGACATTTAGCTTGTAAACAAGGACTGCTTGGGAAATAAATACAGCCAGAGAACTGGCATTACAGAAAAGGCACATATCCAAATGTTTGTTCACCAACTGATTTATCCACTCTTAAAAGATAAAAGCATTTCCCTGAACACTGGCAGCGCAGAGAGAACTTACACTAAACAAATTAAAAACACACACGAGACAGCTTTTCTCATTATATTAAGACAAAGGTTTCAGGCAAACCTAAAAACATGACCCACACCATAATTACATTTCACTGTCCATCCATGCAGAAAATTCCTCAGCTCCCAAATTCTGTAGCCCCCCTTCCAGTTTAGTGTGCACTTCCAGTCAGCAGCAGGCCAGTCTGCACATGGTCGCAAATTCAGGGGAAGAAGAGCATCAGACCATTACCCTAAAGCTACCGTTTTCACAAAAACACAGACTGCCTTTTTTTTGCTGCTGTTGTTGTTGTCGTCATCGTCATTTTCTGTGCAGCCATGCAATCTGACTCACAGGTTCTCCACCATGGCGAGAGATCAGGTGTCACGAGATTACAGTCAAAAGTAAAGACCATTTGAATCTGACACTGCCATTTGGTTAACACTTTAACCCAAACTGCTTCTCAGGGCTGCTCAGTATGTGTGACTGTTTATCTTCTCTGCCACCCCCACCACATACACACATTTTAAGAAACAAAACTCCTAACCATGGCAGCATGAGTACAACAGATTCCACACAAGATGTTGAGCAAGTCACTGTTTAAAAAAAAATGTTTCAAGGTAAACACTGCAATCCCTCAACCAAATTTATTTATGGCAAATACAAACATACAGCTCAGGTGACAATAATTCTGCCAGGGAGAGCAGCAGCCTAGTAAATTAAAGGGCTCTGGAAAAATAAACAAAACTTTTCCACCCTGGTGAAGTCCCTGTGGACTAAACCATCCATCTTCTCCCTCTGCTTTTATAACATTTCGAGCACCACGCTGCATCTAATTGGCCCCTTCAGATCCAGCCTTCATGACAGAAAAAGTAATGATGGGCAAAACCTTAAAATTTAAAAAATGAAATAAAACAATAAAAAAAAAAGTAATCAAACAACATTTCTAAATAAGTCACACCTTTTTTCAATAAAGGAAAGAAACAAACAAATGTTGGAGATTACACTGAAGTGTTATGTATCCGCTAAACCAAACTCGTTAAATAGGAATAATAGCATCACATGTAGTTTGAGCATTTGCTGTTGTTGTTTTTTTAAGTGTTCTCCTTGATGTAGTTAGAATTTATCCAAGAAACTTATCTAATGTGATTAAAGGCGCCTGCTGTGGCTGTAGACAGAAACCCAAACCAGTTTTAGCAGGCCTCTAGGCAACGTTTTGGCTCTTTTAACGCTTGTACTCTCACATTTTAAAGCATGGTTGGAGATTTTGTGGGTGTTGCACCCCATGAAAACTGTTCTTCCCTTCAAAGAGCAACATGCCTACAAAAAACAAAACACAAAACACTAAATTCTTGCCCAAAGACCATTTACTCAAGTGTAACATGTGGTTAAATGTCTGCTTGCCCAGTTCTTTAATTAACTTCCACTCAGGGTCCTGCAATAACGTTAAAACAGCGCAATAGCAAACAACAGCTAAGCCCCCTTTTAGCACGTAAACAAGTAGTAAAATGAAGCTAAATCAAGGAGTGAAGGAATAAAACGACCAGCTCACCTTACTGGCGGGGAGCCGTGAAACAGCCAGCCTCGGTGAGATAAGGAAGACTCATGAGCTGAGATTGGATGGAGGAAAACCTCCCCGAAAACTGTTTATCCAGACTTATCCCACTAACGAAGCTCGACGTTTAGCTAACAGGTTTGCGCATATTTTTCGCCCTTCTTCTTCTTTTAAACAAACTTTCCGACAGAAGAAGGGGAAAAAAGTTCAACTAAAAAAAAGAAGAAAGAGAGAAAGATAATCAATTGAGCGGAAAAACTTCTTAAATGGTGTTAAATTGTGGAGTTTTAACTTCTAACGTCTTTTCTCCCTTTCTTACCTGGGTAAACACGTCCGAAGAAACTACGAGAGCGCAGGCTATGCAGCAGTTTCCAGCAGTCCCTTTATCCCAAAAGGCTTCGCTTGCAATGAAATTCAGTCTCCCCACTTCAGAAAACTGTCCTAAAGTTGTTCAACTCGCTCTAACACAATATCCGAACACGAAATATCCTCCAGTCTTATACATATATTTATTTTTATACAAAAGAACAGCGCTTAAATCAATCCTAGAAAGTATTTCGACCGTTCCCGGCGGAGAGGTACGGCTAAACAACGAGAGTCCGAGCAGTTCCACACCTCCCCCCTTAAATCAGAGAATATGCGTATCCTCCGGAACATTGTCAAAACTGCACACAGTACACTAAGAACTTCCGGTCTGCTGTTGAGAAACTAAAAGCCCAAAGCGGCAACGTTTCACATAAAGTAGATGCGGTTGCTTGGTACTGGTATCAAAAAGATGTGCTGGGTACATTTACTGGACTACACTAAACAGGGATCGTTATTACTGCTGGTTATTACCCAGGAAGGTCGACTAATAAGTGAGACCCCCTTTGAGACCTCTTAGAAATGATAAAAAGAGGAGTTGGGAGCGGGGTGCTAGTGCAGAAACAGCGGGGAGCAAACGTCACGTTGTTATGTTCAGGGCAGGTACTATGCATCGCTTTGACTACGCTTATACCTAGACTTTTGGCTGAGCTTCAATGCATTTGTGTGTGTGTGTGTGGGGGGGTGCGCACCTCGTCTTCACCTGGAAAAATTGTGGATTTTATTGAGTCATTCACTTTTTTCACATGACATGTTCAGCTTATATTCCCTACATATCTTCGTTCAACGTTTATGCTAGGTTTCTGCGCATTAAAAAGCCTCCCAAAAACGTCATTCAACTTTAATTTTGAAAGTCAAATAGACGGAATGCCGGTAGTTAACCGCGCTGTTACTTTTCATCTTGATGCAGGACAATTAGGTCTGGTCGATTCCCGGCTATCGCTGCCTTCCACAGCAGCACCAACTCTCATACTGCGCTCTTTGCATTGCACAGCTGGAGACAAGACACAAGCGATACACCGTCTACAGTACTTCTGTGTTGCAGTTTAAGTACCTCAATTGATTAAATAAAATAAAAAGTTAATTCCAACAATATAATAATACATGACAAACGTTAAATATTATTAGAAATATGTATGAAAAACGCCCGCTTGACAGCCACGAGAGACTTTGTATTGATTGTACACTGACTGTACTTTAGCACTACGCTTCCCATGTGACATTAACAGTGTAAAAGGCTGAGCACTTGGTGTACACCTTAAAATTAAATGTACTTGAAAAGCATAACAAAATCTGTGGTGACACCACACCAGCACAAGTTGTATTGTAGAGGTGGAATGGGAAAGGTTACTCAGTTTTTCGCTGGCTGAATGTGGGCTTTAGCATGAGCTCTTGAACAGAGAACTTGCAGGATTTTACACAACAAGCATGAATACTAATTCAGCAAGAGAAAACAAGCACTTTCATCAACTTCCTGTTCGGGAAAACTATAAAATAGCTTTATTGTGCTGGGATCATATGCTTTGGCAGAATTTCAAAGAGCATCAGAATTTCAAATGTGTCTGCTAACTCAGCACAAACGCAAAGTTTGTTCTCCCCGATCAAACACATAGTTCATATCCAAAGAGCTCATGTGGTCTTTGATTTCACATCACAATTGACAAATGATTGACGACTAAAGCTGCTGAGACACATGAAGCCCAGCTTCGTAGCTAGATTAAAGAATGGGATGACAAAGAAACAGATTTGTGTTTCAACATGTGCTAGCCTCTTACATGCAATGTTATTCTTGTTTCAGTTTAAGGGCATTTTAAAAAAAAATTAATGACTTTATAATTAATCTTTTCTTTGAGACCTAAGATCCGTTTTTCAATTTCAGTGCTAAAAAACAAACAAAAAAACCCACCTCATACAAAGGCTCTGTACTTCTGCTTCTCTGCTATTTTACTACCTATGCTCTGGAGTTAAAGCAAACATTATCTTATAGCCGTTGGACTGATTGTAACACTGAGGAGGATCTTGGCATGGTTTTAAAGGATGTAGGCTTTCTTTCTTGAGCCTGTTATTACAGTTCAAATTTTAGGTGAAGGACAGAAGGTGCAAGAAGAGATCACAACTACAGACATGTAAAGTGAATCAGATAGATTACAGCAGCAAAATAGCGCACCAGGTGGAAACTGAGGCTACAGTTCATACAGGCTCACCACAATGAGGCAACAAAAGATTGGAAAACATTTCCAGGTCTGATGAATCTCTATTTCTGCTGCAACATTTGGATGGTAGGGTCAGAATTAAGTGTAAATAAGATGTGTACCCATCTTCTGCTTCCAGCAACACTATGTAACAAAACTTTGATTATCTCAAACCTGTGTCTTAAACATGAAAATGAGTTCAGTGTACTCAAATGGCCTCCACAGTCACCAGATCTCAATCCAATATCCAGACAGTACACCTCATTGTTGGTGTTAACCCAATGTTTGTCACTTGTGAAAAGATTAGTTTGAAATGTTCCGTTTTCATGAACTGTCCTTTGACGTCACACATCACAGTCTGTGTGGAGGATCGCAGGAGCTTTAATCCACATGTGCAACATTTGAATGCAGCCTGTCTCCGTAACAAACGGGGTTGAGTTTGATAAGTGGCATCAAGCAGGGGACTGGAGGCCATTTAGCAGACTTAATGTGTTTGGAATAATCAAAACAATCAGTAATCAAATATTTTCACACCTTGGTAATTTATACAAAGGAAAAACGAGATCTTTAGGAGTGTACCTGTAGCTATACGGGCATCAGAGTTGTTTCCATCTTCTCATGAAAGCAACTGTTCCTTTAAGTAACAGTGACTGACTTGAATATCAAAAGAGACACAGCAGCTTCATATTACCAGCAGACACTCTTACTTTTATTATTTCTAAACTTTTTTAAAATTCTTTTGACAAATGCACTTTGAGCTCAAATTAGCTTCCGACTTCAAAGAGATCTGCTAACTATAAAACAGATGGAGCGTAAGTCTGACGACTGCATTACATACCAGAGAAACACCGAGCATGTTTATGAGAGTAACTAATAGTGAGAGTTAGACATGCACGTGCTGCCATCAGACCACATCTTAGGATTTCAGCATCAAAACACGAGCCAGAAGATCTTTGATGCAACAGCAGTCTGGAAGCAGATAGTTTATAGGCATTGGTTTTTGTGTCGCTGATAAAGAATTCCCCTGAGATGTACACAAGGCTGTGAGTGATTTAAAGAAAAATAAGTTTAACACGGGACAGGACGGCCTCGGCAGAATTCATAGCATATGGTGAGCATTTATTCATTTGGTTGCTTTTATTCTTTTCCACTCACTAGAGGAGAGGAGTTGAAAACGCCGAGCCCATGGTGAGCTGAGGTGGTTTGGAGGAGACAAAAATGGAAATAGAACTAGAAACTAATAAAAGATGGTGTTTGATTGTTTACAGCACTGTAGGAGAGGCTTTCTGTCTATATACCTCCCTCCACCACATAAAAGAATGAAAGCAGAACTCTTACGTGGGGCTGATTTGAAAGAACCCTCGTTAATCATTAACGAGTCTCAGTGTTGTGTACATGCCACAGTAGCCCAATAAATATAGGCGAGCTCACCATCCAGATTAAACACACACATGCCATAAAATGACGACATATCCTTTATGATGGGTTTTTTATTTTTTTATTAAGATTTACACATCTCAGTTTTTTTTAAATCTATGAGGAAATTCTCACAAGCTGTTCACAAAGGAGGAGATAATGTAAATTAGTTATTATCTGAGGTAGGGCCAGGACTGTGTGTGTTTTGAAGTCAGTTGATCCTAGATGCAGCTGACAAAAGCTCAGACCAAACACAGTTTGTTCCGAGATGAGGTGGGGCATTTCTGATCACTCCTCAATTCTTTTCAGCGTAAGGAAATGTTCCGGACACTGTTAAAGCCGGGAATACCCTATGCAAAAGCAAACTGAAGGCAGGCTAAGCCGCACATCAGCATGTGGACAAACACAGAGTCATGCAATCCTCCGAGTGAATAATATCAGTGCTTTGCATGATGATTTGCCTAGCAGCTTCTTCATTGCCCCCAAAGTGGGGCTTTATTGTCCTCGCCTTTTGTGTTTGCATTCCATTGTTACCGGGCGAGTACAAATATCCTCCTTTATACACAAAAACCTCAGCCGGGCCTTCCACTACAGCGCCTTGTGTCCAGCCCTCATCCATCCGTCAGCATTGCCCCTGTTCTACACAGGGCCCCCCAAGCTCATACTCACCACCCCCAGCCAGCTCTTTGACATAATGCTGTTGTGGCTTTCCGGGCCTTTATGTTGGCTGTTGTCTGAGGCAGATTGAAGACCCTTTGTGTGTGTCAGCCCCTGTCCTGAGTGGCCAGGAGGAACCTGCTGGGCTGCAAGCAGAGAGACAGGAATGCACATATGAATGGGTTAGTGTGTGGAGGGCACCTGCTGACAGAGGAACGGAGTGCTTCTGTGAGTCTCAGTTCATCAGCGTAACCATCTTGTTCAATTACACGTGCAGCTCGGTGTTGCGTTCCCTGGTCATTCACACTGAAAGGAAGTGTTGTCACCACCACTGGGACTCCTTTTTTTGCTGTTTGGTATTGTAGAGAGGTGCTTAATAAATGATGTGCCAGTTCCATTGCTTTAGCTGTGACTGATGATCCCCACTAAACACAACCTCTGCTCTTCTGTTCTGAACTGATTTACATAAAAATAGGGCTTACAAGGAACTTAATTAAAATAATAATGTAAACTTGAAAACTGAAAGGTTAATCCACAACATATGTGGGAACTGTAGCTCTATTGTAGAGTTAACCTTGTCATTTTTTTTCAGATCTCATTATAATTTTAATTAAGTCCTCTAAGGGCTTCTATAAGTAGCAATGCTGCTTAATTATGAATAAAGTTCCTCATTTGAAAGGATAGTAAACATAATTTCCATGGAAATTTACTTAAAGAAATTATAATAATTTTTTTAAGTGATTTTGAGTGTGCTATGGCTGCTGGTGCCAGACAGGTTGGGCTGAGTATTTCAGAAACTGCTGATTTACCAGGATTTTTACACTCAACTATCTCTAGGGTTTACATAGAATGGTCCAAAACAGAAAATATCCCGTGAGTGGCAGTTCCCAAGATGAAACTGCCTTGCTGATGCCAGAAGTCAAAGGAGCAGAGTGCTTTGAGCTGATAGGAAAACAACAGTAAATCAATCAACCACTCATTGCAACCAAGGTATGCAGAAGAGCATCTCTGAGCAACACAATGAACCAAGAAGGAGATAATCAACAGCATCAGAAGGCCATGCCATATGCCATTCCACTGTGACACAAACCAATTATTTCAACTACAGCAATGTCTTAAAACACATAGATAACCACTAGTTTCCTGCTTCTAAATTTAGGTAAAATTGAGGTTGTTGTACTTGCCCCTAAAAACCTTAGAAACATGGTTTCTAACCAGTGGAGGGCATTACCTTGGCCTCCTGTAACACCGTGAGGAATATTGGAGTCATTTTGGATCAGGATTTATTTTACAGTGTACATATTATACAACTATGTCTTATTGCATTGACTCAGTATCTCTAAAATAAGAAACATTCTGTCTCAAAGTGATATTGAAAAACTACATTATGCATTTATTACTTCTAGGCTGGACTACTACAATTTGTTATTACCAGGATGTCTTAAAAACTCCCTGAAAAGCCTTCAGTTGACCCAAAATGCTGCAACGAGAGTACTGACAGGGACTTGACACGGAGAGCATTTTTCTCCTGTATTTGCTTCTCTTCATTGGCTCCCTGGTAAATCCATAATCAATTTTAAAATCTTTCTTTTCACATTCAAGGTCTTGAATAATCAGGCCTTGTCTTATGTTAAAGACCTCATCGTACCATATCACCCCATAAGAGCACTTTGCTCTATGACTGCATGCTTACTCGTTCTTCCTAAGATATTTAAAAGTAGAATGGGAGGCAGCCTTCAACTTTCAGGCCCCTCTTCTGTGCCCAGTTTGGATTTGGGAGACAGACACCCTCTATTTTTAAGATTAGGCTTAAAACTTAAATAGTTTAATGAGCTTTGAAACTCTGTCTCTTTTTTGACAGTGTTCCTTCTGTCCCGTCTCCCTCACCTCACCTCCAACTGGTCTCAGCAGATGACTTACACCATAAGTCTGGTTCTGCCAGAAGTCTCTTCCTGTTAAAAGGGAGTTTTTCCTTCCCACTGTTGCCAAATGCTTACTCAAAGCTTTACAATATAAAGCGCCTTGAAGTGACTGCCGTTGTGATTTGGCACTATAAAAATAAAACTGAACATAACTGAAAAAAAATAATGGAAAATAGACCTCCACTGAGCCAACAGCAAGCCAACATGTGCAAATGAAGAACATGCTGGAAAGGGAAAAAAATCATATACCGCATATTCACAGAGCTCATTTGTAGATTTGGCAGGTGATACACTACAATATGGTTTCCCAAAACAGTCTGCTATGATAGAACCTTGATATATGATCCAACAAGCTTCATTAATTGTCCTCTGACTCATATGGAAACAGCTTAAGGGTTGTTTCACTGGCCATGCTTTTGAGAAGATTACATCTCCATAATCAATAAAAAAAAATTTAACCATCCATCCCAGAGTCAAAAGAAAAAACATCCGGGAATAAAAAAGAAGAAAAAAAAATCAGACAATAACACAAAAATCACAGTTCACTGCACACAATTACTCAAGGAAGTTTTGACATTGTCCAGATGTGAGAGCTCCATTTTAGTCCAAAACACTGCTAACATGTCCTATGTTAAAATTACTATCTGATCTATGATGTGGTTGAAAAAACCTGGCCTGCAGATAGAAATAAAAAGCTAGCAAGCATGTGTCACATGGTGATCACCTGATAACCCTGACATTTCCCATAGTCACTGAGCTGACTGCCTGGAAGAGCTAAGCTGCAGCCTCTGGACTCATGGATCTGATCACCCGCTGACCTGGAAAGTGAAAGCGTAGGATCTGCAACATCACATCAACCAGCAGACAACATGCTTCTTTGAAGTGGGAGTGGACCTAAATTGGATTATGCAGCATCTCAGAGGAACAGCTCCCATATATTTGATTACACACGCCCCCTGAACCAACATCCACACGCCTACCTCCGCGACACACAACAGATAACATGGAGCTGTCTTCCATGCCAGACTCTGATACTGCACCTCCTAATGTGTGCCCATCTGCCAGCCATTTACCTGATTACTTTGGGATAGCTCAGACAGGTCCGGCTCTGCCAGGGCAGCTGCGAGGCAAGAGAATAGCATTATTTTTGTTCAGCTGAACACAGGAAAGATAAGGACTAGATGACCTTTTTTATCTGTGAAAACAGAAATCTAAATAAAAACATTAAAAATAATATTTATATAACCACTGAAACCACTACTTTTTACAGCTTTAACATTATTCTCAATCTGTAGAAAAATACACAGAGGAGTATTTGCTCTCAATACTTAGACTAAAAAGTTCCCAACACCAACTTTAAATCCTTCACACAGACCACCTTCTATTTCTGAGGAAAATAACATCCAGTCCTGGTTTAACTTGGGCTCATTATGGTGGAAGTGGGTTCCAGGGCCAGGAAGTTTCATTGCTTTCCAAATAAATCTCGCTAAACAGAGCTGCAGTCCAAATTCCTCATCTTGTGGAGTCCTTCCCAAGTCCTCACACTATGCGAAGCCTCTCAGAAAACAGCCGTTAAAATCATGCTGCATTCTTCCTTTGCTTTAACATAAGAAATCTGAGAAAAATGAAGCAGCACAGATGCTTCAAAGAGATTTTTAAAATGTGTGGCAAAAAATGGGTCTTTCTTGACCAAGCATTTGATTTTCACTCATGCAGGCCAGATTTTTTCTCACATAAACAACTCTCAAACTCAAACCAGGTCATGAAAAATTAAAGACCAAGGCCCTTAAGGTTTCCTCCAGTTTTATCAAGTGACACAGAGGGTTTTCATTAGCTCACTCACTGCTACCAAATCTGCATCACCATCAACTCTGATTGTGTTCCATACAGCCTGGCAGGGGAGCAATCACAGGGTGCTGTGGGTGGGTCCGACAGTCTGTGTGCCAGTCAAAATTACTGGTTCAACTCAAAGAGCAGAATGTGCTTTTTTTCCCTCCTTAATGCCATTCAGACAAGAAAGAAAAAAGGGGGAAAAAAGGCGAGCCAACCACCCTGCTATTATAGACATGTGGCAATCAAAGCGGGTTATCCCAGATACAGTTCCTCAGCTGTGTGCAAGGAGGAACTTGTCACTGAGCATAAACAGCTCTCTTGGCTTAGCTCTCGGAGTTAAAATACCCCCAATCCTACCCCATCTACCCCTCAACACCCTATCTCCCTGTGCTGTGTGGCGTCAGCTGCAATCAGCTCCAGATGTGGCCTGGCACCCCTCCAGTCACGGCATGGATGTGGTTTGAAGGTAGTTTGGAAACACCACCCACCAGCGGACCCAATGAAAGTTCCTCAGACTGCAGAGAGAGGTTTCTGTCATGGGTTTGTATCTGTGCAGACCGCACTAATACCCACACATCTGTAGGAGGCTGAGAGGAAAATGTATCTCTCCTATGTGCATGTGTTACTTATTGTACATGCTTTGAATAAGTAAGCATGTGAGATAATGGTCACACAAGTATTTCCATCTGTTTCAGTATAAGGAAATACTTCCATAGGTTTTTCACCTCCGGGCCTCCTTCAGTCATGTGACCTGTGTCTGATTACTTAAAAATGAACAAGTAATCTCAGTACAAAACAAACAAAAACAGCTAATAATTGCTATTTTTTTTGTTAAAAGTTACATGCTAAAAATCAGCAGACCGTTAAGAATGTGAGACACTCATATGGTTTAACTTAATTCTGAAATCCTGAGACTCACAACTAACAACATCTCGGTGCAGAAAAGTGTTAATGCTTTGCACCAGAAGCAGAAGGTTCCACAAGCTTCCTCAAATACAGTCGTAAAACTAGTAAAGTAGAAACAACGAACATCCCACTGTGGCTCAGGAGGTCAAGTCGGCCAATTGGTTCTGTGGTTCGAGTCCCAGCACCTCCAGCTCATGTGTTAAATTATCCCTGGAAACATACCGAAACCCAAATTGCCATCCATTGTGAGCCTTATAGTTAGAAAGCACTTAAATACACAGAATAAAGTGCTGTAGGAATGGGTGAATGTGGCTTGTTGTGAACAACACTCTGAAGGCATAGTTTGGGTAAAAAAGTGTGACATACGTACCAGTCCATTTACCCTTTTTAAGCTGGCCCATGTTTTGTTTTTTAAATGACCAGAAACCAGAAAAAAAACCTGTTGGAATTAGTTCACTAATATATCAGCAGTACAGCTGCATAAACATAAACTGCCTGGACACTAGAGTCCTTCTGTGATGTCTTGCTATCAGCTGTAACAGATTTCCCTCTTTCTCACAGTTACGCTGTTTAGTTCTCCAGCAATGTGCTGGGAGGATTGAATGAGGTCACTTTGTGCTTGTTGCCATCTAATTCAGATGGTGTCCCAGGGAAAGTGTCCAGCCCTTTTAGGACAACAGCTCCCCCTACTGTTAAGAGTTTAAAAGTTCAACAAGGATCACTTTTAGATAAAAGCGACCCAAAAACAGGCGAGAAGTTGGCGTACAGTTTTAATAGAAACACATGCCATATGCTCAACAGAGCCAATTATAAAAACTGATATTGTGACTGTAACAGGTGACTCGTACTATTGTGTAACACTCACAAGGGGTTTCCTCTGTGAGCTTTTAAAAGCTGCACTCCGTGTTCAAGTTCTGTGACATCATTGCACCTTTCAAATGATCTCTGCACTCTGCACTGGCATGTTGTCCTTGTCTTGCTGTTGCTAAGTTGTGTGACTGTTTTGGGTCTTGTACCAAACGTAGGAGTCCGGATATAAACTTAATTCCACAAATACACATCAAAGCTTATAATGCACCATCAGTTATCTTAACATTAAGCCACCAAGAGCACTTCAGCTCAAAAGGTGGGCGTGTTCGATTGATTCTTCCCACTTCCGAATCCATTTCCTCAACATGTCTCAGTTCTCATCAACAGCTGTAACTTTCTCTTCCAAACATGAATGCTGATGCTTGCTAAGGAAAATGTGGGAGATCATTCGTGTGATCTTAGTAACACAGCATGCCTCAGGTTCAGTGCATCTGCCATCAACAGGGGGGTTTTAAGAGCTCCTGCAGGTCTCCCTGCTGTGCCAGCTGGTAGGGTAGCTGGAGCCTCTTGTTCATCTGGCTGCGGAGTGCTGGGCAGTGCTCAACAAGGAGCTGACAGACCTCTTCGTGGCCCCCTTCTGCAGCCTGCTCAACCATGTAAGAGAGTAAAAGATGCAGACACAAATTAAATGATTATATCTCAGCAGAATGGCTGTGTTATTGCTGGAAATTCTGTACCTTGTGTAAAGGGGACATGCCATCATCATCACAGAGTGCTGGATCTGCTCTGTGTTGCAGAAGGAGTCTTACCACATTCAGATGACCGCAGTAAGATGATCGATGGAGCGGCGTGGCCCCGCCTGGCGTCTGCGGAGACGCACAGGCACCGTTCTCAAGAAGAAACTTGCACACACAGAGATGACCACTGCGGCTTCCATAGTGCTAAAAGGGGAAAACAGCATTAGTAAATTACAAGTTTAGGTACATGGGTACATTAGGTACATAAGCTCATACTGTGCAGCCAAACGTGTCTTCTGTAAACTGACCAGAGCGGTGTATCCAGCTGAGTCTCTCAAATTAGGGTCTGTCCCCTTCTGCACTAAGTACTTTACCCGCTCCAAGTCTCCATTCATTGCAGCAGACCAGATACCTGCACAGGACGCACAGCACCCTACTTCACTGACACATCTTTCAAATCAGAACAAAATAGTATTGCTTGGCCTAGTCTACATATTTGATAGCAGTGCGGTTTAACTCAGTCACCACATGCCTGAAAGGTGAATGCAAACCTCGTTCAAAATCCATTTCGTACAGCGTCTGGTAAACACCAGCAGAGGAGACGGGATGAGAGCAGCACAAACAATGCTGTCTGTCAGACATTTCTTAAAAACGCGATAAATGAAAACATTCAAACCTGAAGGTGAACGCAAGTTTATAGTTACAGAAATGCTGTCAAAGATTACTCTGTTGACAGTAACACTGTTCTTCTTCTACTGCTATTGTTGGGCTGCTCTGTGGCGCATTACCACCACCAACAGGACTACGTCGCAACAAACAAGCCGCAAAAATGCTGTTAGTGAACCAATGAATGTTTGGCCCGATGACAAGTTGACATGTTACATTTGAAATAAGATAAAGGCTGATGCGATGCGAATGAGTGTCGCTTTTCTTCACACGAAACGAAAACCTTCAGGATGGCTAAACGCTAGCGCTACAAATAACTTACGCACGAAACGTGCTTACGTAGAAGCCTCTCAGCCAATTACAGAGCTGTTTACAGGCCCCTTCAGATGCTCTCAGATTTGGTAGCGTTACATTAATGGATTTGTTTAGGCAAATTAGCGGCCGCGGTTAACTTTGACCTGCGGTGACATAATTATTATCAGTGATGCACTTCTACAGCGACTGCAACTGCTCACGCTTGCATTATTATTTTATAAGCATCAAAAATTACGTATGCTGTTTGAAACTTATACATATCACACCATCAGCTCTATTTAATGCTTGACAACAGCACAGATCCAATAAATTAATACAGTTGACTCAATAGAAAACACATTGAGCTTTTTAAATATAATAATAACACTCCCAAGTTCAGCTGTGCCTATAAGTATTCCTCCAAGTTACACTTGCAAAAAATATCTAGTTTTCCCGACAGCTGTGAAGGCATCTTTTGTCTCGTGTTGTTGTCTGATGCAGCAAGCTAGTCAGCTTCATTTGTTTCGGCACACGAAAAGGAGAGTAGCTGGGAAAGGATACGTCATTGTCCTATTATTTTAGCCTTACTAGACCTTCAGCCATAGCGCGTGAAGAATGAGAAGAGTCACGTTATTTGTTAACGGGACATGTAAAAATGGCAAGGTGGGTAATAGTGTGAGAGCTTGGGCCGCAGAATGACTGGCTTTTTCCACTGTACGTACCTAAGGTGTTTCAGGATGCACTGCTAACTGCTGATACTCAAACGCCACATCATGTACTCATATGATGACAGGGTTAATCTCTGACTTTATTACATTTTTTTTCCACAAATAAACTACCGTTGAACTTTAAGGTCAATCACCATTTCCACCGTGAGTCATTTATGTCATGTGTATGTTAGGCTGGAGTGACCCTTTTGCTTTCAGTCCTTAATCCATCGTTTTTTCCCCCCTCTCTTTAGGTTGTAGCAGTATACGGAACCTTGTCTGACTTACTATCTGTAGCAAGCAATAAGTTAGGAATCAAAGCCTCCTGTTTGTACAATGGAAAGGGTGGTCTCATTGATGACATTGCCCTTATCAGGTAAGCTCAGCTGTGACAACAAATTTGAAGGTCGCCTCTCTACATTATGTTTCTGACATGTGCGTCTGTGCCTCTCCCAGAGATGACGACGTGCTGTATGTGTCAGAAGGAGATCCATTTATTGGTGAGTGCTGGCATGTCTGCTTCTGGAGTCTCATCCACTGTCAGAGTGTCCAAAGGTTTCAATGTCTCTGTTGTCTTCCTTCACTTTATTATCACAGACCCTCAAAATGAAGCCAAGATTACATCAGATCCGCTGGCAGCTCACACTGACTGGCTAACCCTTAACATTGGTGGCCGTCTTTTCACCACCACCAGGTATTTGCGCTTTAAATTCAGCTTTCATGCCATATCTCATTCGTTGTTTCTCTGTTCTCTGGTTGCTGAATGCATCTTCTTTTATAATCAGGAGCACCTTGGTCAGCAAGGAGCCGGAGAGTATGCTCGCTCACATGTTTCGAGAGAAGGGTACTGAGACCAGCTGATCAATGAGCATTTCAGTTCTTATTCAGCCATGTTATTGAGTAAGTTTCGTCAAGCTCTGTGTTGTGTCTGTTTTCAGATGTGTGGGGAAACAAACAGGACGAGCATGGGGCTTACCTCATTGACCGCAGCCCTGAGTACTTTGAGCCTATTCTCAACTACTTGAGACACGGTCAGCTCATTATCAATGAAGGCATAAATATACGAGGTAACCTTTCTTCTTTTTCTTTTTTTCCCTTCTTTTAAAAATGTTATTCCTAAATGATGAGGTCTACCTGCATGCAAGTGATCTAATGTCTAAAATGTTAAAAAAAATGGAGGGATATGTAGCAATCTCCTGAATGTTTTCCAGGTGTCCTCGAGGAGGCTCGCTTCTTTGGAATTGAGCAGCTTGCTGAACAGCTTGAAGTAGCGATCAAGGTAGTTTTTAATGCGGAAGTCAAAAAGCTAGTTTACAATAAAATCACGTTTTATGCTGTTAAAAATGTTAATAAAAACAAACTGAAGTAATTTGTAAACCAGTTAAACCCGATATTTGATAGAGAACAGTACAAAGAAGAAAAAAAAACAAGAAGTATTAAAATTGCATACTCATTTTGAATTTGATGACTGTAATGTTATTTTTTTCTTTTTTTTTAAAGAAACAACACTCTGGGAAAGCAATTGTTGTACTTTTTGTGCATGTTTTTGTTTTTAGTCTTTCAGTCCATGCCTGCTTCACATTCAGATGCTTTTATTATGCAGCCATGTTGATATGTGAAGCTGGTAAACTGTAACTGAGCATGCAGAGTGCTTATAACTACAAGCCACATTCACCCGTTACACATATATCTATAAAACCACTTCTTTTTTTTCTTCTTACACCCAAGCGTTTTGTCTAGCATTTATACTCACACCAATGGTTGCATTAGGAGCAAATCGAGGTTGAGTATCTTGCCCAACTACCCCCGGCTGGGGAATCAATCCTCTGACTCAGCCGTCCCCAACACCCGGGCCACGGACCGGTAGCAGTCCGTGAGTCTTTTGGTACCGTGCCGCGAGAGTTGAGGCTCGGGTGTGAAATGTATGGTTTTCAGGGTTTTTATCGTTAAGTCGGTTTCCCTGGGTCTTTTCCCGTGTTGTAGTCGTGTGTCTTATTTTGAAGGAAATATTTACGTGTTACTATAGCAACCAGAGAGCATCAAGAAGCAGAGAGGAGGATGTTACTCTCAATGTTGTTGGCGCATTTCAGGAGGACGCTGCTAATAAAGTTACACAATTACACAGCTGAATTTATTATTATATTTACATAATGCCACAGTTTTTGTCTGTATCATTTTATTTTGTTGTATTTATCTGCGACACCTTAAAGGCCGGTCTGTGAAAATATTGTCTGACATTAAACTGGTCCGTGGTGCAAAAAAGGTTTGGGACCACTGCTCCGACTGATACACGACCTGCTCTACCTCCTGAGTCACAGCTGCCATAGAATGTGGTTGGCATTGTCTTACATGAATGGTGTAGAGGCTTTCCTTGAAAAGGAAACAAATCAACTGGGAAGTAGAATATGTCACGTCAAATTGTGTATACCATTCATTTTAAATGGTGCGTTCACAAATGTGCTAGTTACCCATGCCATGTGCATTAATGCACCTCCATCACACATGCTGACTTTGAGCTGTGCTCTTAATAAGCCGGCTAATCCTATTATTTCTCTCCGTATTGACGCTCCATTTATGGGTGCACCTGGAAACAGTTTACCGTCATTTGTTTTCAGACGTGTTCCTGAGTCCATGTCTGTGTTACTAAAACACAACAATACAAGTTTTTGGTCTTGTCCATTGTGTGCAGTGGAATGGATAAATACCCATTTATGCTAAATGAGCTGTTGTCAATTAACTTTTTTTGATATTATGATCTGCCACGTGATTGCTTTTTTCCCCCCCACAGTTTTTTGGGAAATTCAATATCGGAATATATTTTTCTATTATTTATAAAAAAAAATAATTAGTTTTAACATTAATATTTTATTATCAGAATTATAATCTGTCTTTGTAAATGCAGATAGTATGGAGTCATTTGGAACTCACTGAAAGCCCAAATTTAACTGAGAATTTTGATTTTTACATATCACCTCTGCTTCTTTGGAAACATGGTTGTTAAAAATGTGATCTCTCCCTTGCATGCTTTCTTTTTAAACAGAACTCGCAGCCACCCGAGGACCACTCTCCTATTTCCCGCAAAGAGTTTGTCCGTTTTCTTTTGGCAACACCGACCAAGTCAGAGCTCCGCTGTCAGGTACGGTTAGATGAAACCGTTTTAATTCACTCTCATATCATCTGATCAAATTTATACTTGACCCTATTGCTCTTAATGTTTCTAGGGACTCAATTTCAGTGGCGCCGATCTGTCCCGGCTTGACCTGCGCTACATCAATTTCAAGATGGCTAACCTCAGCCGCTGCAATCTGACACATGCCAACCTGTGCTGCTCCAATCTGGAGCGGGCTGATCTCTCTGGAGCCAACCTGGATGTAAGCGTGGCGGCTCTGGTGTTGTTCAGGCTAAATCTTATACATATCCATTCACGTCTGTAAATGCTTCCTCCTTCCGTGTATCTTAATGTGCTATTTTTTTGTTTGTTATGTTTTTTAAATGTTGGCCTTGTGGTGATGCAAAAATGTACTTGTCTTAGGATTTTTGGTCTCTATCTGCTGCCCCCTCACTTGTGTAGAAAAAAGGACTACTCTGTTCTTGAATATCTTAAAGATACTGCTACAAATCTTCCTCTCACATTCAGCTTATTTAAAAAAAACAGCACTTTTTTTCTCCATAATCTTTCTATTAATAATTTGTAGAGGTTAGGTCAGACTATCATAAAAACTTTTGCTCTTTGCTCTGCTGGTTGCAGGGTGCTAACTTGCAAGGGGTGAAGATGCTGTGTTCCAATGCTGAGGGAGCTTCTCTCAAAGGATGCAATTTTGAAGATCCATCTGGACTGAAGGCCAATCTGGAAGGTAATCTTTAAAAGCTTTTCTGATGAAAAAGGAGGCAGCCTTAATTTAGTTTTTATTTTTTGTTTTTGTTTTAACTGTACGATTTTTATTATTATTATTATTATTTTTATTTTTTCTTTAAATCAGGCGCTAACCTGAAAGGAGTCGACATGGAAGGAAGCCAAATGACCGGTATCAACTTGCGTGTGGCCACTCTCAAAAATGCAAAGCTGAAGAACTGTAATCTGCGGGGAGCTACTTTAGCAGGGACAGATCTCGAGGTGAGTCAAGGATTATCTTTAAAAGCACAGAATAAAGTGGGCTCAGGTGGCAGGTTTTGTTTATGACATCAAAATCAGGAGCAGAAATAATGACACTGCGAATCTGAATAAAATTCCCAATATGTGATGCAGCTTGCGAAAAGCAAAGTCCCACGTTTTTTGTTTTGTTTTGTTTGTTTGTTTGTTTTTTACTTTTTATGTTTCCTGAAATCTTAAAACTAGATGACATGCAAAAACAGGTTTAATTTATCGCTCTTTCTCCATTTTATGTTCATTTTAACTTGAAGATCTCAAACTTTGTGCTTTTCGAATGATTGTGGAGCAAATAGACACTGACCTGAAGCACATTTGTAAATGATTAAAAGCTTCACTAAATTTACAAGAAGCAGGTCGATCTGTCACAATCCACACAGTGTTAACAGCACAGGCCAAAGACGGTAAGGCTCGCCTCATTACTTAGGAATTTTTATTGTTTTTTTTTTGTTTTTTGTTTTTTTTCTCCTGTCCAGAACTGTGATCTGTCTGGCTGCGATCTACAAGAAGCTAACCTGAGAGGGTCCAATGTCAAGGGAGCCATTTTTGAAGAGATGCTGACCCCTCTGCACATGTCACAGAGTGTTAGATAACTCAACACCACACCTGCAAGTCCAATGCGGGCCACAGCTTTCCCCAAGTCGCTCCTTTTCAATCTCTCTATACCTATCAGTGCAGTACAGGTATACGTATGCACACCCCTGGCATTCCACCAATATTATGTTAGCTTTAAATATATTGCACTAGAATTTATCCAGGGTTGTCTTATGTATGTTTGTATGGTAGGGTGTTTTGAGAATGTTCAGCTGCGTTTATCACCAAAAAAGTAAAAGGTTCCTAGTTTGTGTAGATGTGTCTGGATGTAATCAAGTGACTATACTCATTTAGTTTCATACTTTTATTTCATATTACTTGACATGTTAATAGGAATCAAAGTCAGCTTACCTTTGAGCAGTAAAGCTCAGAGCATTGAGCTTCACTGCATGCTGCTGTAGCAGAAATGGAAGAGGGTTAATTACCAATAACTGTGTCAATATATATATTCTTCTTTAAGTATGTAACTTAATATTGCTGGATATACAACATATTATTATAAAAGAAATAATGCAAGCCAAAGCCATACACTAGCACAGTCTAACAGGCTAAAAGTGCTGTTAGAGCAACATAAAACTATGCTACAGGCTCGTTTTAAACACAGCTCGAGTATGCAATACAAGATGTATAGCTGTGAGGTTTGTTTTTCTAGTTTGATGTTTTTCTGTCTCCTAAAAAACAAAACAAAAAAAAGCTTTCCCTGGTTTTGTGCTCTGTGAATCTACCTCTTATTAACCCGAGGTGTGAGTGATCCACAACTGCATGCATTCGGATGTGGCAAAGCTTATCGTAATGTTCATGCACATCATCCGTTATTTATCCGATCCCCAGTACGGCAGGAGAGTCCATTTTCATGTTGTTAAAGTGGGGTTTGCCTGGAAACGTGCTTCGTGTATTTATGTATGTCACTTAATCATGCTTTAAACTTGTTTGCACATGTATATGTTAACGTGTAACGTGGTATATCCTTTCACCAAAAAGGTTTGGTGCTTTTCTTATGTAATGTTGTGTAAAGATCTAAAATCTAAAATCCAGTGCTTCCAAAACTTCCCCAAAAAGTCATTCTTAGAGTAGACAGAGGTGTTGTCAGCTGTTTTCTGAAGGATCTAACTTCAGTTCTTGTTCCACAGTGTCCGTTTGCATGTGAGGGGGGAGGGGGAAAGCTGTGTCTTTGACCAGTGAAGTTTCTCTAGCTGTAGCTCGAAGCTGCACCAATGATGCAATATTATTCACTCAATGAAGTGGAAGGTACCCGGCCTGTGAGAATGAATGATGAAGGCAATCATAATGTGTATTTCACCCTGAGTGTGAAAACCAATGGAAGAGCTATGGTTATTTATTTTAATACATCTCACTGAATGCAATATGGGGCAGGGGTTGATTTGTTTGAGGCAGGGAGTTGTGTAGTTATCCCTGTCTATGAATATTGCACTCGACCATGGAAATATGTTTCCATAAATGACTGTTATAAATAAACTGCTATGAAGAAAAAGTCTTTGTCATCTGTTTTTCTTTCTCGGTTGCTTTGGCTCAGTTCTCGAATGACAGTCATCTAAACAACATGTCACATCCTTCAGAACTGCTGCTTGTGCTCATTTGAATGAGCATTTGTCATTCTTTGTTAAAATTTGCAAATGTTTTTAGACATTTTGGCCTATGACTCAGCACAGCTGTCTACAGCTTGAGCTGTCATTAGTTGCACTTGTCTTTATGAGCAAACTGGATAATGTTCCTATCAGCCGAATAGTTCTACACACTTGGAATATATTTTGAAATACAACATCTGACAACCAACAGCTGGAAAGACTAAAGGTCTATGTTGTGAGTATTAGGAAAACATACACTCGCTGGACACTTTATTAGTTACACCTTATTAGCACCAGGGTGGTAGTGTCGCACTGTTGCAGATTTGTTGGCTACACATTTATGATGTTAATCTCCCATTCTGCTGCATCCCAAAGATGCTCTGTTAGATTGAAAGCTGGTAACTGAGAAGACCTCATGCAGCCACCGTGCAAATCGAACAACTGCGGGAATTCAAAGACCTTGGCTCTCTGATGCAAGAAAAGAAAGTGGCATCAACAGCGGAAATGTACTCAAGAATCGGTCAAGCGGCGGCGGCATTCCCCTCCTTACGATGGTGTATCTGGAAAAAGACAAACGTCACCCTCATCACCAAAATCCGCCTGTACTGCTCACTGGTATTGCCCATTCTTCTCTACTGATCCGAGCCCTGGGTCACCCTCAAGCACGACCTCAACAAGCTCAAGGTCTCCCAAATGGGCCGTTTGCGTCAGATTCTCCGAGTGTCCCTCCATGACCGCCTCAGCAACAGCGTGACACGTAGTCAATGTCACCAGCAACCCTAAATGGAAGAGCTGACCCTGAAGTGACGACTCCAATGGTTTGGCCATGTCTGCTGCATGAGCAACCATCACCTGCCATATCGCCTTCTTCTGCACCGCCCACTGGAGAATCGAGTGTAATGCACCCAAGACGACTTGGATCAAGCAAATTGAAGACAATCTTAAACAACGATGTCTAACCATCAAGCAAGCAAAGGTCAAGGACACAGATCGCAATGACTGGAAGTGCATTGTTGACCAAGATGGAAACCCTACGGCACCCACAGCGACGTATTTGCTTCGACCTCCCCTGCTGACCGCCAGCTAGGGACAAAACAAAGAACTGTGGAGACCATTTAACCCCAGTGGCTCACTTTCATCTTAAAGAAACCACTTTCAGGAGATTTTAGCGCATAATCCTGCTGGTACATTATGGTCAAAAGAGATGAACACGGTCAATGGACATGATACAAGGCATGATGCATTCATGCTTTCATTATTTACACCAAATTCTGACCCTACCATCCAAATGTTGCAACAGAAATTGAGACTGGTGAATCAGAATGTTTTGCAAATTTTATGCTGACCAATTTTGGTGAGCCAGTTTAAACTGTAGCCTCAGTTTCCTCCTCTTAGCTGACAGTAGTGGCACCTGGTGTGGTCTTCTGCTGCTGCAGATGTTCTTCTGCATACCCTGGTTGTTATAATTGGTTATTTCGGTTACTGTTGCCTTACTATCCGTTCAAAGCAGCCTGCCCATTCTCTCACATCAACATAGCATCTTTGCCCAGAGACGTGCAGCTCTGTAAAACAGATGTTTGTGTACATCAGGGTACACATGAGGTGAAAAACATACCAAAGCAGTTCTGGAATAACTGTCATATATCTTGTGAAGTCAGTTCAAAGTACATCATAAAATGATCAGAAACTGCAAAAATCACACATCAGGTGCAATTGTTCAAACAGCTCTGTGGGTTGCCAGAGTTGCCAAGTGTTGCTTAATCCCACTTTGTGACCCCCTGTAGTGAAGTGTTGGAGGAAACAAAGCACAGTTATATAAATCTTGGAAAATCATGTGCAGCAGACTTCACAAAGGACAGCAGAAGAGATCAGAAGTTCTTGTCTAATGCACAGAAGGTAAGGTCTTATCTGAAATGTGATAAGGACTGAAACAATATCTGGAGTTAAATGGGGGAAAAATTCTATCATTAACATGCTTACGTGCAAAATGTGAAGCTTTATCCTCAGAATGGCTGCAAAAATCTTGGCACTGTGGCTGCTGCTCGCAGGGACGGTGTTTCCACAGGGCTGCTGTCAGCACTGGTCATACGGACTGAGCCCAGGAGGGAAGAGGGATCTGGACAACTTCTCAGACACACTGGGCAATGTAAGCATTAGTCTAACAGCAACTCTTTATCTGTACATTAGCAGCTGTTGCTTTTCACTGCAATGTTTCTTAATTTTTCCTCAACAAAAGATGGTTGAAGAGTTCCCACGCGTCGAAGCACCTTGCAGTGTTTTCGGTTGTGCAGAGGAATCACCTTTTGCCAAAATGTACAGAGTGAAAGGACTTCTTGTAAGTTTTTCTCCTGAATAATTCAATGTTTAGATTCACTGATGCATCTGTCATTGCTTTCAAAAGGCAGGCAAAGACCTGACCTAATTTTCAAAAGAATTTTCTCCTTTCCTTTCAGGCGAGTGTGGCCGAAAGGGAAAATGGACACCGGACATTCAAGAAATGAAAGATTTCTTTGATTCTACATTTCATTTTTTATATGAGCATAAAACATTTTTTTGTGAATGTTGCTCTTGTCTTATTATCTAAAATATAAATAAAAGCTTTCAACTCACTGAATTTGTTTTCTGCTAAGTTTGCTTGTAATGTTTGATGCAACAGCACCTCGATTTATTAATTTATTTTCATCTTATGACCCAAATCCAAGCAAACAGTACCAGGAAAAAAAGCCCTTTGTATTTGATGTCAAATGGACAATTTCTCTTTTAGTCAAGTTTGGCTAAGGAGAAAATTTACAGCCACAGTTCAATGACAACAATATGCATAAATTTGGGATATTTAATGGTATTATGGTAAGGTAGGGGTGGCTGTAGCTCAGGTGGCAGAGCAGGTCAGCCACTAATCAGAAGGTCGGTGGTTCGATCCCAGGCTGCC
>NW_024582456.1:1739714-1747175 GCF_018398535.1 Haplochromis burtoni
CTGTTTAAACTGGCTTATTCGCTTTAATGCTGATTTTATCTGTTGTCACGCTCTGTTTTGTAATTTTAACTTATTTTATGTATTTTATGACTACTGTTCCTTTTATTAATTGTGTTTTTTGCAAGGAGACCTTGGGTTTCTGAAAGGCGCCCTCAAATAAAATGTATTATCATTATCATTATTATTATTATTATGTCTCTTTTCTTTCCAATATCTCCCGCCTTCGTCCATCCAGCCTTTCTCTCTGGCTGTCTTCTTTGGCTCATGCTTTCAGCTCCCCTCTCTCAACATTGCTTGTTTTCTGGCACAGACGATCACATGATGTATCTCTTATCTCCCTATCTGCCTTTCCTCTAACTTTCTCAGCCATATTGTTCTCTTTTTCCATCTCCCTTCATCAAAATTTCTAACTTTCCTTCTTATCTATGCAAACCCTCTTATATTTCCAGCCCCCTCTATCCCCCACCCCCTTGGCTTTTCTCTCTCTTCCATCCAGCTGTCAATTTTTGTTTGACATTTTTCTTTTACATCGTCTTATCCTGTATCGAGTTGTCATGGCCTCTGGCACCCCTCTTCCTCTGAACCCTGCCTTGCTCTCCGTTTCCTTTACACTTCCACTGCTCTCCAGTGTGCTCCTTCAGCAATCTTCCTTCCCCTCTTTCATCTTCCCTTGAGTCTTCACCTTCTTTATCTACCTTTTCCTTCATCCTGCACCCCCACCTCCTATCCTAAAACCATCAGCCCGTCCTCATCTCCCTTTCAGTCACAGTCTGTACTTTTTCCTCTCTGTGCTTCTGTTCCATCATTTAATCATCCTCTCTTTCTTTTGTTCATCTTCCCCACTGCTCTGCTTATACAATTCATTCCTAACCTCCATTGCTCTGCCATTGTCGTGTCCTCTTCATCTTCTTCCAGCTTCACCTCACACCTTCTGTATTTCTAATACGCTTCTCCAGCTTCTTCTGCCTCTGTGTCACACCCTCTCCTGTCTCCTAGCATTTTCTTTTCCCATTCTGCCCTCCCCGCCTTTGTGCGTTCATCTTCTTTGCTTCTGTGTCCTTCCTTTTCTGTCTACTTTCATTCCTTCCTCTCTCTACTTTGTATCCTACATCCTTATTTTGGACCCTCTGCACTCTTCTTTCTTTCTGTTTTCATGTCTACACCTTCTGTTCTGTGTTTTTTGATCTTTCTATCTTGATTGTCTTACTTTTTCACTCAGCCTTGTTTTTTTTAATCTTTCACCAAACAGATCTTCATCCACTTTTCTGTAGCCTGTCACTCCGCTGCGCTACTGTCAGTCTTTCTCTTCTACTGGCTTTTTTAAAAAAAACCAAAAAAAAAAAATCTTCCAATATCTCTTGTCCACACTCTCTCTCACTTTGTCTTTAATTTTCTTTCATCTTTATTCAGGAGGAGGAGTGTACCCCTCCAACTAGTTGCTTTCTCTCTGATCAGTTTTACTAATCGTCTACTCTGTGGATTAGACTACTCTGTCTGTTCCCCGTTCTTTTCTTTTCACATTCATCTTTCTTCCATTTTATCCAGTTTCTTTTTGTTTCTCCTGTTACTACCCCTCTTCTTTTTCTTTCTACTGATGTCATCTTTGTGCTTCTCGCTGAGCGACCTGTCTTTCTCAACCCTTTTATCCATATTTTTCCTTATTAATATTAAATTTCCACACTTTCTGTTCTCTTTCTATTACACTCATTGACCTTTACATCTCTACCTCAGAAAGACATATGCAAATGTAAGTATAAATTACACCTTATTGGTCATGCTTGGGAAGAAGCTTCCTATCCTTCTTCATCATTCCCTTTTCCTTCATCTTCATAATCCTTTATTTTTCTCACCACTACCTTTGTCATCTTCCTACCCTTTGAACCTATACCTGCCATTTGTGTCCTCCACCTGGATCTCTCTCTCTTTTTTTTTAAGCAGTCTTTTTGCTCCCTCATCCCTTCAGTTCACCATCCTTTCCTTCACCCTACTTCTTCATACTCTTATACATTTGTCTTTCTATTCAGCTTTAAATTCTCCCTCTCACATCTTCTGTTTCCTCTTCATTTTTTTCAACCTTTCAGTTCAGTCAGTACTGCTGCTCCCATCCGTCTGCTTCATCCCAAACAAGCTTGACTGGGGTTTAAGTCTGAGGACTGTGCTGGTCTGCCATCATTTGTGTGCCTACCTTTATTTCTCTTTGGGAGGAGCCCAGCCCAACCAGTCTGTCTTCCGCTGTTACTTGTCTTTTTTTTGTCCTAGTAATGCATCGCAGGGTGTGGTGACACAGTTTGTTCCCACGCAGCTTTTGCATGTAGGTTTTGTAAGCATTAAAACAAAAGTTGGTCCTCCTGTACACATTTCTTTCCACCCCACAACTAAAACCATCCAGCAGGAGTGTGTGTGTGTTGGTCAGTCGAATAAAAATAAGGGCGTGTGTACTAATATAGATAGATAGATAGATAGATAGATAGATAGATAGATAGATAGATAGATAGATAGATAGATAGATAGATAGATAGATAGATAGATAGATAGATAGATAGATTTAATAGATAGATAGATAGATAGATAGATAGATAGATATTTATTTATTTATTTTAAATACTTGTTTTTGGCTCCAGCAGCACACACGAGCCTGATGCAGCGTCTCTAGCCACCAGGGGTCACTAGACAACAACACGACAGTCCATCTTTCCATGTTTTAGTGTCGGTGTGATATTTTTGTAGCTGTCATGTTCACAAATTGAGCTGCAACTTTGTAAAGTCTGCATGCTCTCTCCAAGTACCTCTGAGGTTTTATCTACTGCGTGGACTTGTACTCCGCCCCCCAGTAGCGGTTTTTGATACGGGCGACACGGGGCGGCATCGTGGTGGGGGGCGGAGTTCTCTGGCTGGCTGGAGCAGCATCTAATAACCAACTCGAAAATAAAACAAAATAAAAACAAACACAACAAACACGAAAACACCAGACATCATGATACAGACTTATAATTTGCACCGATGTTTTTTCGAAATTCTATACGCGAAAAGTGAGCGCGAGAGCCCTCGGTGCGCCTGCTCGCTGCTGAAGTCAAAGTAAACTTTATTGTCATCTCCGCTACATACAGTCCAGTATATAGAGAGACGAGACGACGAGGCTCCAGTTACAGCAGTGCAAGTAAACAAACAATAAATATAAGAAGAGTAAGAAAATAAATATACACTTTAGGACTCGGGGTAAAGGGATCAATAACAATTTAAAATTTATAATTTACAGTTTGATGATTTAAAGTCTCACACACAACCCGTCGAAAGGGGAGGGGACCTGCTGCTTCCAAATAGAGCACATTTCATTCATAATGTTGTAAATCCAAGCCCATTATGTATTCATGATTTGAATCCTGGGTTGTGTGAAATCCCAGAAATAAACCCTAGACAAAGTGAATCTGTGAACTAAGGTGTAGGTCTATTAGGTTATGTTGTGGTGATCCTCGAGGTTGGGGGATTTGTGTTCATACTGGAGTGCAAAATTAAAACCAATGGAAGATGGACAAGAAAAGTTCAAAGCCATCAGGTGCTCAGTTTAGAAAAAAGAGAAAAGAAGAGGAGGAGAAACGAGCAAAAGATACAGGTAAGCAGATGTGTCATTGGATAATGGCAGGTCATCCTGAAACAATCAGAATCAGAATACTTTATTAATCCCTAAGGAAATTATGTGTGGTTACAGTTGCTCCAAGAAAGAAATGGTAAAAATAGTAACAGTAACAGACTAAACTCCAAACAATACATTATGTTACAGATTTTAATATTAATTAGTCATTGTCAATTGTTGATTTGTCCTGTTCTCATTGTATGACGAATTATGATGGCTGTTTGGTAGCCGTTTGCATACAATGCATACTCTCTCTCTCTTCATATGTGTGTGTGTGTTTCTCTGGTGAAATTCAGTATGGTTCCGACAACAGTTTTATGTTAATGTATAATCCTTAATATGTTTTATGTGTGTGTGGTGTGTGTGGTGTGTGTGTGGTGTGGGGGTGTGTGTGTGTGTGTGTGTGTGTGTGTGTGTGTAGAGGGGGGCGCAGAGGGGCTTTGCCTGGGGCGCCAAACAGGCTAGGACCGTCACTGCCGCCCCCTCCCTACTGCACCGGATCCCGTCAAGAGCACCATTTAATGACATTTACTGTACATTACTGTGTTTGCTTTCCAACAGGACATGTGCCCGAAGCCAATTTACTGTATCGCAACAGCTCATTGCTCGCTCGGTCCATTTCATGTGCACTCCGCAATCTCCTCTGCATTATAAAAGTGCTTATTTATGGTTTGATAAGCACAATTATTCAGCCGGGCCAATGTGTGCTTCGAATTTTAAACAAACTGCACAAGAAATCGAAGTTTATTCATCACGACGATTTGACATCCATACAGCAGCCTGTAATATCCTGCTGAAGAGCGAGTGGGGCTGCCGCACTCTTATCTTCAATGGAAAGTGTTTTTTGTTTTTTCTCACAGTAGTTCAATCTGTCTGTCACTCTGGTGTTACTGGGGCACACGCACGCACGCACGCACACACGCACACACACACGGCAGAAAATCGTCTCCGTAGTTACTGATGAGATTGCTGCTACTTTGGTTGAGCATACAGTCCACACCACATGGGTCAAGTATTGTCCTTTATTTAAAGAGCTTTGATAAGGGCTGAATCATCTATGAAACGCAACAGCGCAGCAGGACATGAAATATCGACCGGAGATCAATGCCCTCGTGTACAGTAACCACCCTCCATTTGAAATGTCAAACATTACTGACTATAAGAAACTTCTGTTATTATTATTCTTGTTGCTTCCCTCAAGAGGAACATCAGCAGCAGATTTTAAATCACACTGTACAAGGAAACGAGCTCCTTGCTGCTGAGCATGGACCCCCCACCAGCTGTGAGGTCCACCAGGTTACTTGTAATTAGTCTCACTGAGACCAGCCTGAGAATAGATGAACCAATAAGAGAGAACAGGGGCCTTAGTCATGGAGCTGGCAGACTCTGTAGGCTTTGAATCTGGAGACCAATTTTATGTGTGAAACTAAAGAGAAAGTGTATTGCGAAGAAATTACAGTGAAGTAAGCTTTCTTTTAAAAAAAAAAAAAAAAAAAAATCTTGGAAAGAGTTAGAAAAGAAACTAACTCTGTTTTATCTGCTATATTTTTATATAAAGGCTGGAAAAGACTTGACTCTGTGCAAAGGTCATTTTTATACTTCAGGCAATCTTGAACAGGACCTAAATGTTCTAGTCTTTAAGCTATAAACAGCTTCTGCAGGTGGTCTTATATATTGTCTGCTGGGAGTGCGCTACTCCAGGGTGCACTGTTCCCCCAGCTGAATGGTCTATGAACGCACATTAACTCTTCAATATCATCCATTCTTGGAAAAATAATAATAATAAAGGGATTTAAAATAGCAGAAACAAAACCAAACCCATGGCTAATATGTGATCTGACTGTGAAGCAGAAACAAAAAGGTTTTGTCTCTGGTGATCTGGATCAGATTTTAAAGTGTCTTCGGCTCCTGGCTCCATCTCATATTTGCTTTTCAGGCGTGAGAATTGCAATGAAATTTCCAATCTGACTCTTGTGTCTTTGCTAAAATATGAAAATGTTCCTTTAATAAAGCCTTTCCTCCTGGTGTCCTTGCAATAAACCATGCAATATTAACTGGCCTTGACACAGGCAAATGACATACTGCCAATATGAATGTAGCTACACACGCCTGTGCTTTCCCTGCTACAACTTCCAGAAATGCTCTTTTAAGAAAAAAAAAAAATACTGCTTGCTGTGATGTAACTATCACAAGCCAGTGCAAGTCAAAAGGAAAGTTGCTGTGCGTCATCAAGCATCCTCAGCAATCATGTCTTACGTAGGACTGTTTGGCTGACATGGGTCCACTGAACTGCTTCCGCCTTGTGCAGCTCCTCTGTCAGTGTTTAATAAAGTGACTTTAATAGCTTGGTGCTCTGTGTCAGCTTGAAGGAGACCCATTGAATACCCCGAGGAAGCTGTAACCAGGCAACTAAAAGAGGCTGTGGTCTTTTCCTCAAAGAAAATGGAAGGCCGGACGCAGAGGCCAAGACCCTATCTATCTATCTATCTTTTCATGCACGCAACAGAAAATCGTGAGTACAACCTGGCCGACACCAATCAGGGAGTTGCTATTCCAAGCTGTCAAGTCTGCTTGCATTATGCAAGAAGCAACTGTGTGTGTGTTATTTTGAATAGTACAGAAGACACATAGGTAAATGAAGGCAAGAAATATCTTGCAGTCTACAAAGAAAAAAAAAAATTTCCAGATGTATTTTAATACCGGAGACACGCAGAATTGTATTCTGGAGGTGGTCATGTATTCTCACTGTCATGGTGTTTGTTCAGTTTCATCTGCTAATCAGCAGATGAAACTGAACACTGTCATGATAAAGCTTCCCTGCAAGATCTGATGAACACAATGTGGGAGGACCATTAGGGCAATTCAGCAGAATGATAAGGGAACAAGAAAATATTGACCTAGCCGATCTATGTGTTTGACCTGTAAATGAACAACCTACATGTCTAACGGATGTCGGTATTTGCATAACACCAGGACTGGGATTCGAAAATCAGCAGCTGGTCTTCCTTTGACCTTTTCATCTGCCAAAGTCTAAAGATTAGTTCTTTCTCAGCCGGGATCAGAGGTGCCATTGACTTTGTCTCATGAGATTGCAGCAAAGAGTACAAGCTGAAAAATCATTCTGTAGCACATCTATATTGTAATTCTTCACAAATCCTTTGGCACAGGCAGCACAAACCCCTCAGGTTTCCACTGTAATATTGATCCTCGTGCTATGAATATTGACACAAGGTAAAGCAAGATGAATTATACATCATTCTCACTGTTGAAAGGAAAGCAAGAATATGACTGAGGAGAATTGAAATGCTCAAAACAACAGCTTGAGCAAATCTCTGGCCAACTAGTTCATGTTGTTCCTGTGATCTGGAGAGATTTTTTCTTTTTTTCCCTTTTAAAAAAAAAAAAAAAGAAAAAAAAGAAAAAAAAGAAGAAAAAAGAGAATCTCTCTAAATTAAAATGCACAGAGCCAAGATCCCAGTCTTCCTGGAACAGCTCGACTGACAAGGAGAGACTGGCCCTGTGGACTCATTAAGTATTTGTCTCCAGCTGAGCTTCATTTCATAGTGCAGTAATGTGCTTGTAGACTGGGTTACAATTGGTAACAATGTAATAAAAAATGGAAAAAAAAAGGGGGGGGGGGGAAAGTTTCGTTTGGGCCAAGCATGAAAAGTACTCCAGAATCCTAATGCACCAGATTGTGTTGAGATGTCATACCTTCTGCCGTCTGCTCGTTTTGTATTACCACTTTCCCTGTGATCAAAAGCATTAATCTAAAAAAAGGCGATATCTGAGTGCAAATATCATCTTTATGTGGCCATTACTTATTAATC
>NW_024582456.1:1747195-1752173 GCF_018398535.1 Haplochromis burtoni
AATTTAGGTTCCACTCCTTGTCAAGTGCCACTGGAGTTTGCAACTACCTCTGGCATCTTGGGTCCTTTATTGCAAGGGCGGGGGGAATGAACACTTCTGCTTCACTCGGCTGGTGTTCTGAAAGGAAACAGACTAGAGGAGTGAAATATGGGAAAGGAGAGGGGATTGGAAGTCAGCAAAGGGCAGCACAGGCCAGCAGAAGCATGCAGTCAATTATGCTGACAAGGACCTGAGAGCTCTCTTCAGGGCTAAGCTGCCTTTTGGAAAACAGCATGGCAGGTGAACAGGTTTGGGTCTTTGTAAAGTGTGAAAACATCTTACACTCGACCTCCTGAAATATCATAAAAGCTACAAGGCACCTGGCAGCAAAAATAAAATAAATATAAAATAAAAAATAAAAAAATCTCTCGCAGTTGGTCTTTGATCTCCCTTTCAGACAGGACGAAGCATGAGCGTTAGCAGGCATTCCCCGAATATGAATATTCAGCACTAATTCCCATTGATCTCTCATACACTTTCCTCCCCTTCCCGTGCTGTTTAACATCTATTGCACCAAACACAACACTGATTTATTCAACACTACGAGCGCATCTAAAATGTGTTGTGATCTCAGACTTCCCCCTTCTAAATAATGCACACTGAGGCAGCACACAGAATTTGACCTCAGAAAGAAACAAAGAGTTTGAAATATTTAATATTTAGAAGTTGAAGGGTTTGGAGGGTCCCCCCCATGTACACTATATAACACAAAATAATATATCAAACCAGCGCTAAATGACCAGCCTTCTGGTCAAAGGGTAGCATTTACTTTCCTGGGTAACTTGACCTGCAAGATGACAGCTTCAAACCAGCATGTAAAGCAAGGCAGAAACAAAGAAAAGAGTTAAAAAAAAAAAAAAAAAAGTCAGTACAAGAGCTAAATATGAAGCAAATATTACAACACATTTCCTAGAGATACTTTCTATAGTGCTATGCTACACAGTGCTTTTTATTGCACACCACACGCTAAAACTGTGCTTTATCTTATATACAACGGAAGGAGCCCGCTCTTGTCCTTTACTGCCACTTCTATTTTGTTTTATTGCGATTGAGAAATGGTGGCTGTGTCGCACATTTTATGACCCCCCTACACATCTGTATTATATACACACACACGGGAGCATGGACGTGTCAAACAGCATGAAATGCATTCATCTTTTGCCAAGGTTCTCTGCAAAAGACCATTAAAGCGACAACGGTGGCGGGTTTAGGTAATAAGAAATGCATTAAAATGATGCCGGTAAGTCCTCCGCCTAGAGCTACATCTAATGCACAAATGTTCCCTCCTTTGGTTGTATTCTAAGCTACTCTGTTGATAATCATTTACATGTTGCAGTTCACAACCCCTCGATGTTTTCGTCATCACTATTAACACCAGATAAAAAAAATAAAATAAAAAAATAAAAATAAAAATAAAAACATTTGCTGCTCCACGACCCACCTGCTTTTTTGTCCTTCCAGCACTCTCTTGGGGTGCTAATATGCATTTAAACATGATTTCCAAGCAGATCATTGCAGAGAGAAAACATGGTGTAACAGAGTAAAAAGGCATCTCCTCTTTTTTATATGCGACAGCACGTGGGGGAAAAGACTATACATACTGTAAATATCCTGTAAACCTGTCCAACCTTTGCACCATCACTGCGTTCTCTTTCCTCTTACATGTGGACTCATACTGATTGGAGGACAACCTGCCATCCTGCTTAGGGCTCTTCAGCCTGCTCCTTCTGGACTGCCGTCCTGAAGAGTCTACCTTTTGCAAATGTCAAACCAAGAAAGAAAGAAAATCTCTGGAGAGTGACACAATAAAGGCTGAAGAGCACCAGCTGCTTTCTTTGTCTTTCAGTTAAAAAAAAAGAAAAGAAAAAAAGTATGGATTTACGTATTGTTGCTGACAGAGCCGTTGCTCAAAATCGACCCCTTGGTGACCTCTGTGCTGACGGTGGAGAGCGGCACGCTCTCGTACCTCTCCACCACGGCCCAGCAGCGGCAGCGCAGCAGCGTGGACTTGAGCTGTTTCTGGAAATTGCTGTTGAGGAAACCGTAGATGATCGGGTTGACGCAGGTGGAGATCATGGCAGTGAGGTGGCACAGCGAGAAGATGATGTCATGGCTGCAAGACGGGATGAGCTCGTGGTGCCAGTCAAACACCGTGTTGAAGACGTTGAGCGGGAGCCAGGAGAGGGCGAAAGCCACGACTATGGCAACTAACATGGCATTTATCCTCGTGGAGCCCTTGTTCTTTTTCTGAGCGGTGTTCCTGCTGCGGTCCACCATGTCCTTCCTCCTCCTCAGGCGAAGGTAGACATGCAGGTAGCAGACCATGATGAGGATAAGCGGGAGGAAGTACTGAAAGACGAGCAGGGAGGTGAAGTAAGCTCGCCGTTCCTTAACTGACGGCCACTGCTCCATGCAAATAAAGTTGTCATTTATTAGGAGTGGAGTGCTGAAGTTCTGAAAAGGCAAAATGAGTACGTTGTAGGAAAGCAAAGGCACTGAGATTATGCAGGCCACAATCCAGGTGATAGCCACAGCCAGGTAGGAGTGGGCTACCATGGGTTTCCATCCTGTCGGGTGGACGATAAGCTGGTAGCGCTCCATGGCGATCAGAACGAGGGAGAAGATGGAGACAGTGACTGATATACACTGGATGAAAGGTGTGAGCTTGCAGAGGGTCTCTCCTAAGATCCAGTGGTCCATCAGTGTGTAGATAATAGTGACCGGCAGGCATATAATGCACGTGAGAATGTCTGAGCAGGACAGATTGACAATGAAGATGTTGGTCACGTTGTGCATCTCTTTGTGCCGTGTGATGACAAACACCAGGCAGGAGTTTCCAATGAGCCCCACTGCCATGACTGTACTGTAAGCAATGATGAGTAACGTGGTGCCACTCACCGACAGCAAGCAGTCCTCGGTCGAATTCCACGAGGCTTGGTTGTGATTGGTGCTGTGCTGCAGCTCCATGGCAATAGTTTTCCCAGGCTCGCTTTGAACACAGAGGACCAATCGAACCAGATTGTTTTGCAGCACCTGCTGTAATTATTTTATGAATGATATAAGAGTTTTCCCTAATCCTTAAGCTCAGCCAGTCTTTAAAGCAGTCTTCCTTTGTGGCCTGGAAAAAAGAAAACACGAAAAGAAATGTGCAACCTTTAACAAAATTTTCCATCATTGGAGTTTTTTTTATTTTCACAGTAATGGAATTTTAAGAAATGAAGACTTCGGTTTATTGCTCAAATTTAAATGTAGCAACCACAAACACACCAGCATGACAGGAAATTGACCTTCGCTCGCTAAAAAGCTCATTTTACCCATTAGAACTGATTGCCATGCTGCAGGATAGGATTTTAAAATGTGCAGCGCATCAGGATGCCATTCCACAAGTGTCTTTTTAAAAGAGTGTGTTCAGTATTGGAGATTCAACTTCGCACGCAGCAGAGGTAGTTTCCATATAACAAAAACAGAAACTGATGAAGGGGATAATTAATCTCGCTATGCAGATATCACGAGCAGAGCACAGACCCCCACTTTTTTTAAAATTATAAATCTTTGCAAGCAGGCAATGAGAATAAATGATGCACTGATGGAATATCATAAGAGAAAAAGCACAGATCTAGGTTTTTGCGGCGTCGCTGTAATGGCATGCTGCTTCAAATTTCCATCACAATAACAGTGATAATGACTGCTCCTTCAGAAACAATCACCCCCCCTCCAATCACTCTTATCAAGTGATGGGAATTTATTCTGTCCGTAACAGCTTTCATCGTCACTGGACATTCACAGAAGCCTCACAGTCCTTACAGTTCCCGAGAAACGGCTGCACTGGAAAACAGCAGAAATACAATTCCACTCCACCAAGGCCAAGGACTTCTGAGTAGTGTGTGTATCCGCATGTGTATAATTATTGTAAGTGCGTATGCACAGCAGTAAAAAGAGCCCTGATTAACTGAGATGTTTGCCCACAGCTCAGTTCCCTAGAAAATAATTTTGCAAACATGCTGACAGGATTAAATCACCAAAGGATGGAAAGTATTTATCATTTTAATTGAGCACTCCTTAACAATGATAAATGTTGACAGGTAGGACATTAATTGCTCGTGGCTGTCTCGATAATGAGCCCTGATGTCCTATTAGAATGTGTCGCTTCGTCTGCGGTACACAGATAGAACCAGAATAACTCAGGTATATACTTGAACTTGGAGGCTAAAATGACTTGAATTCATTTGTGGTACACAATCTTTTTCTGGGTGCCAAACTTAGTCTGACTCTGTTTCAACACATATAGCGGACATGTAGCCAAGACCCATCCTTCAGAGCCTTGATGCAGAATATTTATGACAGAATTTGGACTTGTGAAGCAATGCAGTGCTTCCCATTGTGCGGTGTCTGCAGGCGGAGGAGTAGAAGCAAAAGTAACGAGAAATTTTGCTAAAAGCTGACATTAGATTTCATCCTTAATGTGTAAATTATACAGATTATTTCCAGATTACACACAAGTAGGAAACCTGCTGGGTGGGGAAACAATAAAAATAGTCTGAATGGGAGGAATGTGTGAAGTCACTGCAGGGGGGGAAAAAAACCACACAGAAGGAGAAATTATATCTCGTGGGGATTTGTCTCAAAATAGAGATGAATGCAAAATGTAGATTCCCTCCACCCAGTGTTGTTATCCCTGCTCTGTCACCAAACCAAACAACTTTGCCAAGACACAAAGTCAGCACATGAATTATTACAGAGGCTGAAACGCATAAATCAATGAAAAGTATGATAGTATGATTGTGTGCGCGCGCCCTACCCTCGGTCTTTGTAGCTCTGTCCTGGATCCACTGTCTCTCTGCAGCTGTGCGTCTGCTCGCACTTGGGCGGACTTTCTCAGCTCCGGACAGGTAAAGGAGACCTCTGTTGGTAGGTGCCAACTGCTTTTCTGTCCGGGGGG
>NW_024582456.1:1752193-1768708 GCF_018398535.1 Haplochromis burtoni
GGGGGGGGGGAAGACTCGTCAATCATTTCCACATCACAAACCGGTAAATGTCCGATATAAAGCTGCACTTAGACTTTAAGCATGTCATTTTGGAGATCAGTCTGACCAGGGGGGCAAATATTTCGAGGGAAGGAAGGAAATCCCACTGGACTGGGGAGACGGGAATCGACAATCCCAGCGCGAGCGATCAGGTTATTAAAAACTCTACGCGCAAGAACGCACGAGCCTACAGAGAGCCATCACCTAGAAAAAGGTCATTAGAGCTTTCTTTTAGCATATGATGAAAAATAAATAACCGTCCTGGGAATTTTAATTACTCACTCCCATCGCCACCTGCAAGAGTTAGAAGCAAGAGGAAATGGCACACTAATTAGCCACCGTTTCTTACCGAGTCTTATTTCTTCCAGGACTTCTTCGCGCCGCTGTGCATCAAGTGAGACAAAGCTGAGAGTTTGTGGTCGAGGAGGAGGTAGGTGGTGTCCTGCCAGGACCACTGGTAGGAGCTGAGATGTCTTTTAAAGCGACCTCATGCCTCACACTTGCAGACAGAGATGCGACTGGGAACATCTTACATAATAAGTTCTCCGTGGTTGGCACGCGCGCACGCAGGCGCGCGCACTCACGCGCTCTCGCACACGCACGGGGGCCAATGGGGAAATTCAGCTGTTTGATATATGGTTTGGTTCAGCCAGACCGACGCTGGCCGTACCCACCTGAAGCCTGGAGACATGTATTAGTGACATCAGATGATCCGTTTTTGTTTCTTGGAAAAGGGGCACGCGGAGGTTTCTCGTAACGACGTCAGCTTTCATGTCTCCCAGATGAGGAATTGCCGTAATATCACAGTAAATTTATATTCACGTGTTTTGTTTTTTTTTTAGCGCATTTTAAAAAACCAGACAGTGCTTGCTATATAACAATAAAGTATAGAATGAAATCCAGTACTATGCAAAAGTCTTGAGCCGGTCGTCCCTTTTTTTGTGTTTGGCTTCCAGGGAGCCTGAGTTTCTGCTAATTCTTTAAAGTGGTCTTGATCAGTGGTTCTCCAGGCTTTCTGAAACTATTTCAGAGTTTTTCTTTGGACACTGGCTGTTTTTCAGTCTTGTGAATTCAGGCCTTGTTTCTGACCTTTTCCCCCTTTTTTGTTCACTTAACCCTGACTTACAAGCATTCAAGCATGAAAAAAGGTGATTAACTTAAGGGATGAACCAGTGTTTTGTCCACACATAACAAGAAATTCAGCAAAGGTGTAGTTTTAAAAACTGTACCTAATGGAGAGCAGTCTGTCACAAAACATGTAATTTGTTCCCATTTCTTTAGTTGAATAAAAATATATATCAGTGATAACAGGTTCTCAGTCATCCAGATCATCGTAGTCAAAGGAGCTTGCAAAGAAAAGCTTCTCGGATGAGAGGTGAAACGTCTTCAAGTAACTTAAAGAAGTCCAGACGCTTTTCTTTGCAAGCTCCTTTGACAGTGATAACACAGTTTGACAGGTATAAAAGAGTATTTTTACACCAACAAAGCAATACACAAATAACAACTAGGCAAAAACGTTGGCATATCTCACCATGTGCTTAAAAACTTTGAGGGGTAGCTTGACAACTGGAGGACAGGAGAAGAAGTGGCAGGTGTAAAACACACAGAAAACTGTTGACAGCAGACAAACAGTATATGAAAGTCACCTCCTTATGAAGAAAGTGTCTATAGTCATCTGTAAAACACGGTGGACACATCACAGACACATCTAAAAACTGCAAGACCCTTGAGGCCTGGAGTTGGGGACCCCTGCTCTAAACGCTTCTAATGCAGTAAAAACATACATGGATAGTGTCATGGATTAGTCTTTCCAAGAGTCTGAACCATATTATTATTGAAGGAGTGTTGGATCATCTCAACAGTGAACATAACAAAAAGCAGGAACATCCAAAGAAGAGCTTTGAATGTCCTTCAAGAAGCCTGAAGAATTATTTCTGAAGAGTCCTTAAAGACATGACAAGAAAGTGTAGCTAAGAGAGTTCAGGCTGTGTTGAAGAATAATAGTGATCATAGCAAGTACTGACTTTCAAGCTTGTTAGAATTGTATAAACTCTGTTTTTGTCCTATATGCTATGTTGCAAACGTTTCAATGAATCACTGCACAGCACCTATTTCCCATTATAAATAAATGAGGGGTGGTTGAAGAGTTTTGTACGGTACTGTATATCATAATTGTGCTTTTGTTTCTGTATATGGAACTGAGAAATTCAGGCACAAATTTCACTCATTATAGTTCTGCAGAATGAATTTTGGATTGATGTGAATGTCAGCGTCTAATGTGCCTACAACTTTCTGTGTGTTATGTCCCCAAAGCCAGTGAGACGCATCTTAAAATCATCTGCTGCCAGAGTTTGATAATGAATACTGATAGACACTGCCTGCATTAAGACATAAGCTGACTTCCCCATTAGTTATAAAGATCACCAGCCTTTGTGATTGTCTGTGAGATGTCTCAGATCTGCATATCTGCTAACCACCCAGGGGCAATGTTCTCTGAATCTGCCATATGCACCTATCACAGGCTTTTCTTCACCCAAACCGACTGAAGCATCATCACGAATAAGCTCGCAGCTCTGATCCCTCTGCAGCTAACACCTAGGACTATTTTAAACCCTTTTTTTTTTGCACCTCCCTTGCTTGTGCAACAGATTCTTAACTGCATCTTCACACTATCCCCACACATTCCTGTATGAAGAGGAGCCTGTTTGAAACAACAGTAATAGCTGTTTGTCTGAGAAGCAGAACTGTGTAATGACTTGCCACCAGAGCTCTGTGGGTGTTTACTCGACATAGAGACACGAGTTTCAAGTCACTCAAGACGACAAATCTATGCACATATTTTTCAGAGGAGAGCAGGACTGCTGAAATGAAAAAAAGAAATGCTCCAGGACTGCAATATTGCTATATTATTTGGCCGCGGTCGCCCTTTCTCTGTGCAATCAGCGCTGCTGTCAGTCACATTTTGAGTTTTCTTTGAACTGGAGCTGTTTCGATGGAAGGAGAAGAAGAAAACACTTCTTGGAGCAAATCTCTAATGTCTAGACAGTTGTGCACTGTTATGACTTGAAATTGTGTTTCCTGACCGCATGTGTCACCATGTCGGTTTGATTGAAAAGCGACAGCTTGATTCGGTAAGAGGAAGCGTGGCCGGTAAAGTCAGAGCAGTCTAAAAAGACTTCGAGTGGATAAGGGAACATTGCTTCTCCAGCCAAAAATGCTGTCGCAGTTCACAGTGCACACAACCAGAAAGCAGGGGGAGGTTTGTTTCACATGACATGATAAGGTAGAACAAGAAACAGACAACATGTTCTAAACATTTTGGAAACATCATCTTGCTGTCACTTAAAAGATTTAAGCACTCTTTGATCACTTACTGCAGTTGGTACACAACATCTGCTATTTAGTCCCCCTGTGCTTGTACACAACACTTGATTCAAATAGGGCCCTATTTGGACAGAAAGCTTATATTACATAAGGTATGTGTACAAGTGTGTGTAGTTTTTAACACTAGCAAGCTAAAACAAGGAAGGAAGGGTGGTGCTGTGAAATGTCACACTTTGCTCAGTTGCATTTGTATGTAGGTATGTCAGGAAAGAAAGAAAGAAAGTCATACTGCTGTGCAAGGCTGTCTGATAAATGAAACTAGTCACATCGACAGATTACTTAGACATGCACTTTATTACCATTAGAAAAATCCCGCATAAATCAAAAACTTAATAACTTAACAAAATAATTTAAGATATTAGACTACAGCCTAGGTTCAAATTAGAGTTTAATTGAGCTTTAAATGGTGCTCAGGCCCATTGTCGAATTGCCAGCTCACTGTGTTGGAGGGGTTTGTGTGTTCCAGTGATCCCAGGAGGTGTGTTGTTTGGGGCTTTTGTGCTTGCCCCTGATAGGGTCTCCAAGGCAAACTGGTGATTGTGCCTTAGCCCATGGGACCCAGCTGGATGCAGCCTGAAGAAAAGACATAGACCACCCTCCTGTAGGCCCACCACCTTCAGGAGGTGCTGTAGGAATTGGGTACAGTGGGGCAAAAAAGTATTTAGTCAGCCACCGATTGTGCAAGTTCCCCTAAAATGATGACAGAGGTCAGTAATTTGCACCAGAGGTACACTTCAACTGTGAGAGACAGAATGTGAAAAAAAAATCCATGAATCCACATGGTAGGATTTGTAAAGAATTTATTCGTAAATCAGGGTGGAAAATAAGTATTTGGTCACCTCAAACAAGGAAAATCTCTGGCTCTCACAGACCTGTAACGTCTTCTGTAAGAAGCTTTTCTGTCCCCCACTCGTTACCTGTATGAATGGCACCTGTTTGAACTCATCATCTGTATAAAAGACACCTGTCCACAGCCTCAAACAGTCAGACTCCAAACTCCGCCATGGCCAAGACCAAAGAGCTTTCGAAGGACACCAGGAAAAGTATTGTAGACCTGCACCAGACTGGGAAGAGTGAATCTACAATAGGCAAGCAGCTTGGTGTGAAAAAATCAACTGTGGGAGCAATCATCAGAAAATGGAAGACATACAAGACCACTGATAATCTCCCTCGATCTGGGGCTCCACGCAAGATCTCATCCCGTGGGGTCAAAATGATCATGAGAACGGTGAGCAAAGATCCCAGAACCACACGGGGGGGACCTGGTGAATGACCTGCAGAGAGCTGGGACCAAAGTAACAAAGGTCACCATCAGTAACACACTACAACGGCAGGGAATCAAATCCCGCAGTGCCAGACGTGTTCCGCTGCTGAAGCCAGTGCATGTCCAGGCCCGTCTGAAGTTTGCCAGAGAGCACATGGATGATACAGCAGAGGATTGGGAGAATGTCATGTGGTCAGATGAAACCAAAGTAGAACTTTTTGGTATAAACTCAACTCGTCGTGTTTGGAGGAAGAAGAATACTGAGTTGCATCCCAAGAACACCATACCTACTGTGAAGCATGGGGGTGGAAACATCATGCTATGGGGCTGTTTTTCTGCCAAGGGGACAGGACGACTGATCCGTGTTAAGGACAGAATGAATGGGGCCATGTATCGTGAGATTTTGAGCCAAAACCTCCTTCCATCAGTGAGAACTTTGAAGATGAAACGAGGCTGGGTCTTCCAACATGACAATGATCCAAAACACACCGCCCGGGCAACAAAGGAGTGGCTCCGTAAGAAGCATTTGAAAGTCCTGGAGTGGCCTAGCCAGTCTCCAGACCTCAACCCCATAGAAAATCTGTGGCGGGAGTTGAAAGTCCGTGTTGCTCGGCGACAGCCCCAAAACATCACTGCTCTCGAGAAGATCTGCATGGAGGAATGGGCCAAAATACCAGCTACTGTGTGTGCAAACCTGGTAAAGACCTATAGTAAACGTTTGACCTCTGTTATTGCCAACAAAGGTTATGTTACAAAGTATTGAGTTGTATTTTTGTTATTGACCAAATACTTATTTTCCACCCTGATTTACGAATAAATTCTTTACAAATCCTACCATGTGGATTCATGGATTTTTTTTTCACATTCTGTCTCTCACAGTTGAAGTGTACCTCTGGTGCAAATTACTGACCTCTGTCATCATTTTAGGTGGGGGAACTTGCACAATCGGTGGCTGACTAAATACTTTTTTGCCCCACTGTACAATGTGTGTTTTGCAGCAGCCAAGGGCGGAGACCTGGCAATTCTATTAATGCTGACCAGGGGGACATGAAACGTAACCTCTCTGGCGGGGAAGGAGCCTGAGCTCGTGTCTGAGATATAGTCGGGTTCACCTCAACACATGACTTAGGCTCTGGAACCAGTCTCCTCCTTTAGACTTGCCCATGATGAGGTTGGAGGCAGGGGTGGGTATTCGTGTCCCCTCAGCTTGCCAGTGGATGAAAGACCTATAGGGGCATGATTAGGAGGAACAGCCTGTCTGATCTGAACCGAGTCAAGTTCTGTGCAAATCACAGTTTGTCTATATGGAAAACAATGTTCGAATATTAGGATGTTTATAAGTGCACGAGGCACCAGGACACCCTAGGTCACAGATTGATGATTGAGTCTGTAATTGTATCATCAAATCTGCGACTATATGTTCCCGACAATCAGGTGAAGAGGAGCTGATGAACACCTGGTGGGGAGTTGGTTCAGGTAGTGTTAGGTTTATATTGTTGATTGTCATTTATGCTTAGAAATATATATTCATATATGCTTAGAGTTTTATAATCGATTGCATATTGAAAGAATGTCTCATCCTAGGTCTGTAACAACCCTGTGTAGCGTGAAGAGGGGAGTACGTTCACGCCTCTTCAGAGTGTTCTGGCATAGATCACCCACCTCCTAGGGTCATGACAGAGGTTGTATCTTCTCTTGCTGATATATGGTATAGCAAACACACCTATATCTGTTTGAGTGAAACTGCTGGACTCTGGCACCAGCAGGTGTGGGGAGTCTTCACAGAGTCACATCTTGACCCCACACACACACGCATGCCTATACGTACACACAGACAAGGTACTCTTTGTTCACATGTATGCCTATGTAAGACGTCACTTGTTAATGAACTTATGCATATTCATGTAACCTCAATAAAGAGCAGTGCTACGAGGGAGCAGACAAGAGCGACTGGGGTTTGAGCGGAAGGAACAGCGCTCGTCACAGTTCTCTCCCTCGTGCACGAGTAACACAAAGAGCTCTGGTGACTTGCGTCTTGCTTTTGCTGTCATAGTAGAATTGTCTTGGCGTTCCAGCAATAGGGGTTTGTGCTAGATAGACCCATCAGGTAGCGTGGGAGAATGCTAGTCTGATGTTCTGCCACACCTAAACGTATAGTGAGGGTTTGCTGGGAATGCCTGGCAAAGGCATAGCCTGTGAAATCTTTAACTTACTGACTGGGAGAACTTGGACAGTATTCCAAAAGAGACTAGGGACACAGATGAAGAACGGATTGTAAGGTGGCTGGTACCTCTCGTGGTGGTAATCTCCAAACTAGATGCAAGACATCAGAGCTGAAGGGAGCTATTAAGCTAAAGGAGTCCTATCAGGCTTGGCTAGCCTGTGGGACCTTGGAGGGAGCTAACAGATAAAGGCCAACCGGAACGTCGCACAGGCACCTATAGCTGAAACAAAAACTCAGGTGTGGGAGGAGTTCACTCACTGAACTCCTCCCACACCTGTGGAGGCGTGTGGACTATATTTTGTTTAAACAAAATATAGAGAAGAGTGGGAACTAAATAAAGTTTCATGTAAATTTTAAGATCTGATGCTAAGGATGACATCCGATATTTCTCGGCGATAGCTTATCACTAACAGTGTGCTTATGAATATGTGATGATTTATGAGGGTGACTGGACCACTCTGGGCCAAGTTGTTGTTCCAGGTCCTTATCGCTTTGATATTTTGCATCTGGCAGATTCTTGGCGGGACACATGGGAGTCAAAGTCTTTGAACAGACTGCTGATGCATTTCTTCTGGCCCGGAGTAAAATCAATCGCAGCTTGAGCACGCTGTGTGCACAAACATACTTCTAGACACCCTTTTATAAGTGTGTCTTGAGAGGTTTCCTTAAATCAGCCTGCACGTGTTCAGAACAGAACAGAGGTCTGCAAACCTCCATTTACATGATTGTGCAACTCCTGGCACTGCCAAGCTATTTCAAGCATCTCTCTTTACTGCTGTGTGTCTCCTTTTTCTTTTATTCAGCTTTATTAACCTTATTCTTATTAACCTTGTTGGCGTAGTAAGCGGTCTCGTAGTGCTGATACTGTCTAATCTGTAAGACTAAAAGGAATTATGATTGTTTGTTCCACAAATGACGCTCAAGGTGCTAGAGACACACTGTGTATTGATAGTGACACCGTTGTAAATTTGAACACTTCATGTTTACCTTTCACACACGTTTCAGTCAGGTTAGATCAAGGTCTTTCTTTTAGGGAATTAGTTTATGGCCCTTTTTACAGCTCACCTATGATGTAAGCATGAAATGATGAGGACAGAATGGATCAGTCACTCATGTTACAGCAATATTGTTCCATGCCAGTATTTTATATTGCAGCACATATTAGTTAGTATAAATACATCCATATGTCAGGCAGTGATAAGGAACCTTATGCATACATGTATGTGCTGATTTTGTAAAGTGTGATCTATGCACTAACTAAAAGCTGTCCTGCTACCCATGCTGTCATTCAGAGATGGGGAAATTGAACTTTTTGAGAAAGTGGGATGCTGACTATTTTTTAATTACAGTCTTTTTATATGCATCTAAATTTAATTTTTGTGTTTTGACATTATGAGAAATGAAATACTTGATCCACTTTCATATATAATAGTGTCATAAGTGAAGATAACCACAAGCAAACTGGGCTTTTAAAAGCTAATTTATGGGGCAAAAATATCCAGAGATGTAATCGGCTTTTATGAAAGGAGTAAGGATATGCTTCAGCCTTCAAACAGATGGCCTCACACTTGATATGATGCAAAATTTCTAGCTGAATCAGTGACTGCAAGCTGCCCAGTCCCCGAGGGCAGTAAGCAAACCTCAAACTATAACATTTCCACCACCATGATTCACAGTTGGTATGAGGCTCCTCTTCGGCTGAATACGAAGAGGTAGGAGGTCCCAAAGAAATCGGCAGATGATTGAAACCTTTCTGCATCTGCCACATGCAGATTGAGAAAGTACTTTTGCAGAAAATGTTTTCTTTCTTCAAAAGGGAGAGACTTCTTTCAAAGTATTTAGACATCTTGACAGACTCATGCATAGCTTCTGCCATTTTTAAGGTGTTAAGAGAGCTCTGTATTTTGGCAGGAAAGCAGCAGATGCCTCACTAAGAATGGGAACACCACATCTTAGATGTCAGAGATTTGGATAAGACAGCTCCCACCTGTCACTCTCCAAAGGAGGGTCTTATCACTGGCAAATAATCTGGAACACTTATTTTGTTTTGTATGGGTGTAATTAGTTTTTACACACGACTTTGCTTTTGTTTTCAATTTTTGTTTTTGGCAAATTCTAAATGATAAAACCTGCCAAACAATACAGCAAATCTCACATATAATCATGTGCTGGCCTAAAACAAGGATGTCAAACTTATATCATGGTGACCTTAAGTGGGTCGTACCCATCAAACTACATGATGAACCTTTTGTGAAAAATTACAGGAAAAGTGGTTAGTTTGTTGCTCAGACTGTCCTGTAATTATGAAATGTAAAGTTTTTATAGTTCCCAGAAAATGTTCCTTTTATTTTAAACTGTGGACTTTTCAAATAAAAGGAAAACAGGGACTTTCCTGTCATTTAATTGTTGATCTGTTAGTTAATTACTATGAACAGTAAGGGGGGAGACTTTAACATATCTCACAGTACAATAATATTGAATGGGTTGCATTGTTGTATTTTGTCATGTTTCTCAGGTCTTTGTCTGAATTTCTACGAACATTATTGCTAAGGATTGCCTTATTGCATTGGAGTCACACTGGGTTAAATATGTACACTTGGGTTTTAAGGGGTATTTATTATTTTCTTCTTTTTTTTTTTTTGGGTTGTATGGAAGCCCCAAACGCAATTTCATTGTTCTTGACAATGACAATAAATAAATACTATACTACTATAATAGGAAAAGCTTTAAACGGGGTTGTCAAACACGACGCTCAGGGGCAAGAATTTTGACCCCATGCGGCCCACTGGACGTCTTTGGAAACTTTGGAGGAATTTTGGACATTTCACTGTAATTTCATCAATTTTGCAGCTTGTCTTTCTGACAAAGACCTTCCCCACAGTGATAATATACCAAAGTAGTGAAAACAATTAAATGACAGAAAAGTTCCTATTTTTTTGTTAAGTGGGCCATAAAAATGGCCTCCATACAAGAAAGCAATAAGTTCTAATGAAAATGAACTGGAAATGGGGTACACAAGATTTATTTTTCCTCTGAAGCAGACTAGTGGCTGAAGATGCAGTTCTGGCCTGCAATCCAAGGCCCACAGTCGGCATGGTCAGAATTGTTAACCTTGTCTTGCTAGGGAGTGGGTTTCCACATCAAATCCTGGGACTTCAGCTCTCAAGCTCCTCCTCTACACGTCTTGATCAATTTCCTCTCATTGGTTACCTCCCAATTCCGGAGTAGGCTTTTCTTCCTTGAACCCAGCATACCAACAGTTTCCAATCCAGTCTTTTTATGACAACAAATCCACATGAACCCTGATTAAAACGAGTCCTCCCTCCAGTGTCATTTGATTATTTTAAAAGCAAAACCTTCCAGGCCAGATTAAAACTATTTTCCTTTAAAATATTCACTTCTCTCACTGGAGTTTCCAAATTTAAACCAGCTTCCCTGCTGCAACTGTGTCCTACAGAAAAAACTCCTTCCTGTTTTCTCCTTTATAGATAAGGCCTAAAACCATTACCAATCAACTACTCCCTGTACTCAACTCCAAATAGCTGGACTAGAGTGGAAACTCCACTCCTACATTGGTGTGGCCAATCCACAAAAACACCAAACCAATAATAATTGAAATGGAAAATGATGCCAACCCAATGTTTAGTGGGAGATTCTCTCAATTATTCCACCATGCCACATCCTGCAACATTTTCACCACTATAGAAATTCCTGGGATTTCTTTTTTTTTTTTTTTTGCAAAGTAAAAATAAATAACATAAAATAAATCTTTTGTGAATTAACAAAAACTTTCTGCTTTATAATTACAGGATAGTAATCCAACAGGCTACACATTCACTTCTTACAATGTAAGCCCAAAGAGCTGCGCTGACTGATTTCTTTCATTAACTACAAAAACATTTATCATGTAGAGACTTACTGATATATGAAAGTGAACTTGTTTTTCTTGTACTGAGATGTCTGTGATATTAAATATGAAGTTGAACTACTTTTCACTGACAGAAAGTTTTACCAGTCTGGTCCACTTAAAGTGGTCAGTATATAAAATGAGTTTGACATTCCTGATTTAAAGCTTAAAGTCTATCCACTCCTTTGCATTTTGTATCCTTCACCTTTACGCCCCAGGACCTGATGTTTGACACCCTTGGCCTAAAAATCAATAGCCAACATTAATATATTTTAAATAAAGCAATCCTACATTATAACTTTTTAAAACAAAAACATATTTATCATGTGAATGAAATGGTAACACTAGATAAACATGAACTTTGCTGTCAAAGCCACAAAGGGAAACTCTCTCATGACCTTTATTTATATTCAATTTTCTCCTCTATTGTCTGCTTTTCATGTCAGTCGTTGCTTGTTTGTGTTGGACACCCGATCGCTGCCTGCTCCCTTTGTCTCGTTCGCACCGTCTTGTAAGTCTACTAACCTCTAGTAAACTACATATAAATCAAATGTGCCTTTTTTTGGGTGCTGTGCTTTTAAATTCCTGTCTGAACTGTGACACAATCTCCCCTGCAGTATCGCAGCCTCTTACATGAATAAAGCTGAAGTGATCCTTGACACCATCACAGCAACACAGTTCTACAAATCCCCCGAGGCTTTAAATAACCCCAGCAATGAGCAAATGCCACAATGCCTCAGGTAGCTTGCGATGACAAACAACCCTCATCAGTTGCACAAATCACATCTGACATCGAGCTCACCCCGGTGCTCTTCGCTTAAAATGCGACTTAAAGGAGCAGCACACGGTGGGCGGTACATATAAGATGTGCACATTATTCAGCACTGACAAGTACAATGTTCAGCATTTCAATAAGTCACACATTTATGTTGTAACAGATGGATCACACTGGTGTTGTGATGAGCCCACAGGTAATCATCAGCTGACTCTGCATGCGGTCCCCTCAAGTCTGTCGAGTTTGTCAGTGTCTTCCAGCTAACGGCTTTGTTTTCACAGTTTCGCTTTATTATCATCAACCTTGGTTTTGGTCTGCTCGGGGACAGCGAAAATAATATTTTAAAAAGGACAAAAAGATTTCAACTAGATGTGAAGCAGTCTGATGCTTCCTTTGGAAGTCAGTGGAAGCTAACGCAGAGTTAGAAGTTAGAAAAAGGTGAGCTGTTAAATGTAATTGAAACATAAACATGCCTCACAATCAGGTGAGAGACCACACGTTTTTCACAAAAACTTGAATATAGTGTTACTGTCCTTCACAGTTATAGTTTGTTTTGTTTTGTTTTGTTTTAAAAAGAGAATCGTTTCTTTTAACTCATTGATAACACTTTCTGATCTGTGCAGAATAGGCCTACGGTCATGTGATGAAGAACGTTTTCTCAGGACAGTGCACATTTCAGCAGCTTATTCAACCAGGTTTAGCAGCAGTATGACTTCTTTACACTCTTCTTTGCATCATTGCTTCAATTCATTGAGATTTGCAGGCATTCAGGTATACACAGCTCTCTTAAGGTACAACCACAGCATTTGAGTGGTTTGACTGGGTTATTGCAGCATCTTGATTCTTCTCTTTTTCAGTCATTCTGTTGTAGGCAGGTCTGACTGGGATGATTGTCCTATTGCATGACCTAACTTTAGCAAAGATTTAGTTCATGGTTGACTCAATGACTGCAAGCTGCCCAGATCCTAGACCTGCAAAGCAAACCCAAATCATCACCTCTCTACCACTATGCTCACAGTTGATATGAGGTGTTTGTGCTGATATTTGGTTTTCACCAAACATGGTGCTGTGTATTATGGCCAAGCATCTGCACTCCGGTCTATCCAAAGGACATTGTTCCAGCAGTCTTATGATTTGTTGCAACTTTGCAAACCTAATCCATGCTGTTGCCACGCTCATTTTAGAGAGAGGAGGCTTTCTCCTGACAACCCTTCCAAACAAGTCGTCCTTGTTCAGTAATTGTACTGTCATGAACTTTAACATTTAACATACTGACTGAGGCCTGTAGAGTGTGAGATGTAACTGTTGTCTATCTCTGAATGTTGCATGGTCTGATCTTGGAGCTAATTAGTTGAATGCTCCAGACCAGCAATCTGACAAAATGTGTGTTTTTATAGCAGTGCTCACAGTTGGTGAAAGTAATTTGATGACATGCAGCATGTGGCTGTTATTTACTGTTTTATGAAAGCATTAAAGGCATGCTTAGTTTTTCGCAGAAGTGCACAAAGTGGGATTGTATAAAGCTGTGACCTTCTGCCAAGTTGCAGATTAGCTTAAGCTAACCTAAAAAGCTTAAGCTAATATAAAAAATTCACTGTATATAAGACACATAATCCATGTGATGTCACCAATTTGTTAGCCACGTCAGTTGTGAAGCCTCAAGCTAAGAGCAGTTTAGCTAAACCCAATGTAGCGTAACATATAATATTTGTATATTTGTATCTTCTAATCTTTGGTATTTCCCTTACTTAATTCACCTAATTTATCAGTCTCCAAGCCACAGCCATAATGGAAAGTCTACAAATAAGGCAAGCTAAAAATAAAACTCATTTCAATTTTGATTCAAGCTACTTATAGAATTGCTTTTCATATCATGCGGTAACCTAATTTTAAAACAAATAGACTGAGAGGGAAAAGAAAAATAAATAGACAAGTGAGGAGCCCGAGATTGGGGTCTATTAAATCATAGCTGCATTAGTGGCAGGCATTAGTCCCTCTGACCCTCTTCGTCTAATTCATATAAATGTTCTGCATCTCCTCTCTGCTTTCTCAAGCCACATATGTATTCTGCTCAGCTCGTGTCTGTGTGCAGCATGCACAGTCTTTCTTGCCGCCTGGCTTTCGCCTCCCTGTTCCTTGTTGCTGGTGAAGGATTCCTAATTTACACTAATATTGTCACTGCAAATAGAATGGTAGATGTCACACCTCAAAATAGCCCTCCCCCCAATGGCAAGAGGTGAAAACTGAATTCAGAGGCAGCATAATATGATAGCGGGGGACAGCAAGTTGTCATTTGTTCAATATGAGTCTGCTGACACATGGCAGATATGACCATCCGCCCACTCTGGGGTTCTTGGCCACTGCTACATCGCCTCTTTGCAAGATTCGGAGAGTATGCCAGTCATCATGTGTTGCTGTATGAGGCTGAAATGTTTAAAAGCATCATGCATCACTGATTGTGTGATTGTGCTGTGTCCAGCATGATGCAATCAAATCATATCATACACATGCTAAACCAGAGACATAAAGACTTTTTTATTTCTTAGATTTTCCATTAGCAGTATAGGCAAACTGTAATATGGCACACAGGCTGTGCTTCTCCTTTGAGAGCATGTGTCAGAGGACAGTCCAGTTGAGTTATCAAGCCTCTGCTTGCTGTCTTGTATAATGTTCTCCACAGGGAAATGCCCAGCTCCTGCCAAGTATGGGCCATGTGTGAAAAAGCGATGATCCACCCACTGTCTGTCACTGCAAGACGCTATAAGCTATAAGGCTGCTGCCCTGCATTTTACGATGTCTGAGTGAACAGTGCAGAAAACTGAGTGACTTATACTCCCTGTTTTCTTCTTTTTTATCGAGAGTGAGTGAAATCCTTCCACCCACAGCAGCAAACACAGTTGGGAGGCTTAAATATTTCACCATTATTAGTTTTCTCTAACTACCCCAGTGAGGCAGGGAAATATCTCTGCCTTTTCCAGAGCTGGCTCAGACCTCAGTGACAGACAAACCTGAGGAAGGTCGTGCCACTGCTTTAGCTGACTTCAGCGGCTAATATGGTCACTATTTTCCCATGCTGTGTTAATTCTAATCATTCCTCAAAAATGTGTTGTTGTTGTTGTTTTTTCTTTGTATCCAAATAAGCCCACTACAGTGTCCAAATGTGATTTCTCACCACATGATTTCATAACGACATCAAAATACTGACACAGATCTGTCCAAATCTCATGGCGGTGTAAATGACCCTGTGCTGTTCATCATTCTGGGAGAGCCGTGCATCACAGAGCAGCCGTCGCCCCAAGACAGTTGGCTTCACCAAACAACAACCTGAAAAGTTTTGTCTTGCAGGATTGTGGTGTGGAGGAAAATTGATTGCTCGCTTCAAACAGCCAAGTAACCCTGGGAAAATTGCACCTGCCACCTCTGTCAGTTTATAACCACCCTTTCGAACAAAACACACAATTCACCTGGCACTGCTCCTGCTCCTTTGTAAGCCGTCTAATTTTACAGTCTTGCCATGCATTCTTGGTGCTCTTACGACAGGTTTTAGCTCATACAAACTTTGCAGCTGTGGTTCTCAAAGTATGGGCAACTGGCCACAAGAGGTCCTCACTAAAATCTGATGTGCCCTCAAGGTTGACAAAGAAAGATTACCCTGTTGTGGATTTCATTCACCTGCAGTTAGTGTGGTACAATGAAGCAGGGCAACCTAAGCCTTCCTAACAAATGCATCTTGCGTCTAGACGTATGATTTAGTCGTAATGGATTACAAACACCATCAAGATGTTTTTATATGATGCATTTTTCCTGTGGCGCACTCAACCGTATGCTGGATCCCTAAATAAGCCCTCAGTCATCAGAACTTTAAAGCCGTTCCTAACGATGCCCGCTCTTATGGATTCAAGTCACGTGTGCAAGAAATACTCACTTTTCTTCTATTTTTATGTTTTTCTACCACATTTTACAACTCACATCTCCTGCGCCAGACTGAAGATGGCAGTTAGTTGGCATGGAAACTGTTTTAGATGGGGTGCAGGTAGAATGAATGGCACCACTGGAGCTCCACTGTCCCAATCTAATCAGCTGTATTGTCTGTTGGTCTGCCAGCTCCTTCTCTTATCAGATAAAGTATAAGGGGGCCACGCTGTGGAGCATACCTGGTACTTTAACTTTTCTTTTTCCCTTTTTTGTCCATCAGCCTGCTGAGATGCAGGCTGATGAACAAAAGACATGCTGTGCCTGTCCTTACTGCAAAACAGGCTCAATGTTCAGTAACAGCAGCATAAAATGCCTTCTTCGAGGATTATTTTGATGAAGATTAATAATAGTTGCGTGATTTGCGTAACAGGGTTGCTAATAAAAGCTCAAGGTCATGGACTGGGCCAGTTTATGTCTTTCTAACTGAGTGTTTGTGGTATACACCCACAGTTAATTCTGTAAATGCTGCCCGCTTTGTTTTCATTATGTTGTCATTTCTCTTCCTCTTCCTATGTGCGTCGTCTGCACGGTTTAATTTAGTTTTTTCCTAATGTGAGGAGATGCTGCTGTGCTGGTATACTGGAATGCTGTACTTTCTGTAATACCGCACTTACTATACAAAAAAGCAGGCTTTTGGATATTTCACACCACAAACTCTTTTTTTACTCAGTGTCCACCTGTTATTATGTAAATCCAATTTGCAAGACATGTGAAAATTATTAAGCAAATGCTTGTCTCTTTGAAGTGATAAGTGTGATCTGCTTGACACCTGATGTTAGGAGTTAAAAGGAAAAAAAGACTTAGTGTTGCCGTACATTATCAGCCTGAAGTCAGAGGACAAATAAAAGGCAATATTGGTTTTGTAAAAACTTCATTGCCTGGTGACATATTTTTATTGTGTGTGTGTGTGTGTGTGTGTGTGTGTGTGTGTGTGTGTGTGTGTGTGT
>NW_024582456.1:1768728-1830191 GCF_018398535.1 Haplochromis burtoni
GGTGGGGGGGAGGGGGGGTTGTAGTGATGTCATACCACAGTATCAGAGATCAGAGTACCTCTAATGAAATGATTAATCAATTTGGTCCAATCAGTTCTGCAAAGCCTAAAGGCAGGAGAGAAATAAATGGAAATCTGCAAACAACTAATTGATTAACTGAGTGCTGGAGTCTTTCAGGTCTAGCAGTTGAAGAATGACGCTGACAGAAATACAGTAGTGTATATGTGGTGCCTATGCTTGCTGTTCAGACAAAGGCAGCAGGATCTATTATAGGCATATTTTCCATCTTCACCCAGATGGAAAATATATATGCAAACAAAAATTCATTTGGTGTTTATAAAGGGCATTTCTACACCCGGGACAGAAACCCCTCGGAGAAGCCCCACTCTCAATTTTCCCCGTGCACCGTGCTGATGTGTACAGTGTATTGGACAGAAAAATACATCAAGTGATGGATTATTCCAGCAGTGTTTTTTTCCTTTCTTTTTTTCCAGGTGGGAAAAATAACTGCTCTGAGTGTCGGTGAATGATGTATGCAAAATGAAATGTCAGCAGAAGATGAATGAAACTGTAAAGCCCAAGAAACATGGAAGCCACAATAAATTAAAAACAAAAAAAGCATCATGACTTGCTCCCTTGGAAAATCTATCTGGTAGCACATGCTTCTAAAACTGTGGGAAATCAATCTGTGATGAAGGAGAGCAAAAATACTGGAGGCTTAAAAAAAAAGAACAGATATGGCTTGAAGAGCTTTATATTATCTTTTTGCATTGTGTAGCCTAACTACTGCTTTTTAATCGGTCAGTCTATGTAAGAGTTCCCAAAACACAATAAAGTAAATTGTATACAATTTTCCCTGAGCAATAACCTTACAAAAATAAACACAAAAGTGGGATAAAGTAGTAAATATGTTAATTCCTAGCCCCTGGTGCAGGTGTGACAGGTAGAAGCTTCAAAGTTGTTTGAGAAGGAAGCAGCGCCATCTTGTGTCAGAAAATATCACAAGCATGTATTTGTCTTTAAAAGTAGTGTTAAAGAAATTTTTATTCATATCATTTTAATTTCTTTTTTAAACGGCTAGATTTAATATAATGCAGATATTTTCAGAAAAAAAAGAATATTATTGATCATTTTAAGAATAAAGTCGAAATTTCAAGAAAAAAGTCGAAATGTGCAGATTACAGTTGTTTTGAGACAAACTGCCACGGCTGCTGTTACGCTCTACAAAATGCCTTGTGTAGCTGAGTTAGTGAAGAAAAAGAAGCCGTCGTGTGATACAACATACATCCTCTTGTTATACTAAGGTGTGACCATTGATCGCATCTGTCCATTACCAGCCATTTCATTTTGAACAAATCCACTCTTCTAGGCTTGTGTGTGGGTATGTCTGACCAGATGCAACTTTCTGCACCATTTTTTCAACTGTAATCTCCACATTTCGACTGTTTTTTCCTCCACATAGATTTTCGACTATAATTTCGATATTTCGACTTTATTCTCAAAATGATGTTTGTTTGTTTTTTCTTAATGTGGCCCATCGTAAAAATGATCATGTCTACACACTGAACACTCATTTTAAAGGAAAAGGTGGAGCTCTCGCTTTATTTCTCGGCAATGTGAAAGATTTCTCTGATTGGTTTGATTTCAGAAATGGGTGGGACATAGCGCAGCAATGACCAATGGAAGTTGATCTAACGCCAAAATACCAAAAAGTAAACAGACTTTGTTTTTATGTATCAGGTGCAACTCAGTTCGCAGAAGTGAAGGTGTTCCTGAGGCCGTGTAGTATTAGACACCCGTCTGGTTTTGAACAATACGAGGACTCTTCTCTGTGCAGTCGCTTTGGTTGTGTTTTTAAGCGTACATCCTGCTGATACAGAGTGCGTTGCACTAGCTGGCGCGCTAAGTAGCCTCTAGCTTGTTTTGGTTGCTGTCTTTTATACGAAAGTAACATTAGCTAACAGCTCTGCCGCGGAGTGACAGCTAGCCGAAGGTAGGGAGATTTGTTTGTAATTTATATGCTTTCTAACAGTTCTTTGGGTTCACGTGTGGTATTTATCGGGCATTTAATGTGGTATGATTCTGTAATTTCACACTGTGCAGTGCCATTTCCAAGCGAGCATTGCCACCCACACCGAGTGTTTAGCTTCTAGCTACATTTTTCATCCTGTTTGCACCACATGTCGCTGTGCTGTATGATTCCACTTTAGAAGTAAAGTGAAGGCAGCTTTGCGTGATGTATGTATCAGGCAGACAAACGCGATGAAGCCCGAGCGCCGCTGTGCTGTCATGGCTGAGGATGGAGCTCTGAGTCCAGTAGGGGGACGCGCCGGGTCATCAGGCCGCCTGCGCCGACAGTCCTACAGAAGTTCAGAGCATTTCTGCAGCCTGCTGGACGGCCTACTGTCTCTCAGACACAGTGGGACCTTGTTTGATGTTGTGCTGGTTGTGGAAAGTCGCCCAATACAAGCCCATCGTATAATATTGGCAGCCTCCTGTGATTATTTCAGGTAAAACCCACAGGAGTTATTTTTTGTTTTGCTTTCATCTTCACTTTGCTGTTTTCTCTCTGCATACAGTACTGTCGTGTGCACAATCTTTTGTGCCTGTTTCCAAAGAGATCCAAAATTATCATACAAGAGCATTCATATGCATGCCATTGACCATCAAAATAGTCAGCCACCTCCAGGCTAGTGAATGAATAAGTTGTTTCCTATAACACACACCACAACATATGCTAATGTGTTTACTAGCAAATCTGACCAGTTACTCTGGCACCCCCGTGTCACAAGACACAGCCTAGGCATTTTGCACAGTCCAGTTGAAACCAAATGTATCCTCAAGCTCAGCAACATTGTCATATGATTACTAGTGGTTTGCATATTTTGGGTTCTGCCACCAGTCACATGATTGCTTTGCCCTCAGAGGCCTTGAATTGCACCTGTGATTTAGTCTTTCCCTGCGTACTGTAGTCACATCAAAACTTCTGTGGAGGTGATTTAACTTTTAAAAAAATTAAAGAGTTCTTTCTTTGTGATATAACTCTGGTTTGTTTTTTATTACCGTCTAAAGCCTAAAACTTGAAAACATTTACTGGTAATAAAGCCAGTGTCACTTGTTCCTTTAAGTCCACTGCTTACAAGGTCACCATAGAGCTACTGTGACTGGAATACAAATGTCACCACCAGATAATTTCGAGTGTATTACTGTAAGCATAGTTACTGTGCGGTAATGCTATAGATTCAAAAACATGTAAAAACCTAACTTGTTGGTATTTGTTCCTGGCTATCTGTTCGTCAGATCACAGTCAGTGTCTGAGCATAAGTGTTCTTATTCACTTGAGTTACTCCATAACAGCCTGGAAATGTTAACAACAATGGAAACATTGCGGATGTCTGTGTGAAGAAGAGATAAAAAGATGGATTCGTCAACCCATCCTTCTGTTCATTTTATTAACTGCTTATCCAATTCTGGGGCTGGAGCCTGTCCCAAATGTCATAGGGTGACAGGCGGGATACACCCTGGGGACGCTGCCAGTCCGTCACAGGACTCCCACAAAGAGAAATAAACAACTACACATACATTCACACCTGGAGCTGGTCTACATTAAATAGTTAATCTAACATGCATGTCCTTGGATTGTGGGAAGAAGCCACAAATTCACACAGAGAACATGCAGACACAACCAGCTGGCAGGTTCAAAGCAGGAACCTTCTTGCTGTGAGGAGTCAGTAGTGATTTGACTCACTCGCACTCAATGTAGGGCAGCTGGTTCAGCTGATTGCAACATTGCGCCTGATTTTGACAACACAATCAGGCCCGATGTTGCATCTGTGTTTTAATCTCCCCAAATGTTTCATCAGCTAGTTAAACCAGTCAGGTGACATAGCTGCAGTTTCGTTTTAGGTCTGTGGTGAATTTTACTTTTACTTGCGATTTCTTTCCTACGTCATGTCTCAAACTAAAACTGTAAGAGAAACATTTTAGACGTTTCACTGAAAACGTCAGCCTGTAGTTTGCATAAGCCAAGAGTCAATGCAACATTTTTGTTCTGAATGCTTGTTTGCAGTCAGTGCAGGACTGCAGAATATTTTCAGGGTAATGCAACGTGTCAGTAAACTCCCAGGCTCTGCTCTTGACAGGTTGCCCTCTAACCCCCTTACAGATAATGATTTTCCATTAAGCATTGTCAAATTCAATTTAATTTCACTGGTAAATATGACCTTAAAAGTGCGTATATAGAATAATCAGTTATATTAAAAACAGTTTGTTGGCTTATCCTAAAATAAGGCCTTTTCTCCCTCTGCTGGCACCATTTTTGCTTTTTCTCCCATACATTTGAATTCAACGTTCTTTGAGTTGCTACATCTCTCCCTTATGATAGGGTGTGAGTCTTATCATTACTGGGCGTCCAGGATGACCCAGTATAATACTTTATTACCCTTCTCCACTAGGGGGATGTTTGCAGGAGGCCTCCGGGAAACACAGCAAAAGGAGATTGCAATTCATGGAGTGTCCTACATGGCCATGAAGAAAATACTTGATTACATCTACACGTCAGAGATTGACTTAGACCCAGAGTGCGTGCAGGAAGTCCTGATAGCTGCCACACTTGTACAAGTAGGTTGTTGTTCCTACTTATTTCTTATTCTGTTTGTTTTTTTGTTTTTTTATTCTTTCAGTTAACCTGTGCAGCTTTTGTGTTTTCCAGCTCGAGAATGTCATAGGCTTCTGCTGTGATTTCCTTTTCTCTTGGATGGACGAGAGCAACATTTTAGAGCTGTATCACCTGGCCGATCTCTACGCACTGCAACAGCTGAAGGCCAAAGTGCACTCCTTCATGCTCAGCAACATTCAGACGTTGTCCCGAACAGATGTGTACCGACAGCTGCCCCAGGATGAAGTGTTCAGTGCGCTGAGCAGCGACGAGCTCCAGGTGAACAGCGAGAATGAGGTGTACGAGGCAGCGCTTCACTATCATTACAGTCCCGAGCAGGTGGAAACTGACCAGGTGTACTTGCAGGTCAGTCCAAAGGTGTGTCTGCATTTATACTCATCTGTCTAAATAAAGCACACATCTTAATTACACTCTATTAAAGTGTTGCATTTATGTTTCTGTCTCCCTCACCTGAAGGACAATCTCAAGATGCTCGACGCAGTGCGGTTTTGCCTGATTGAGAAGCACATGTTGCAGAGATTGCACAACAGACTGAAGCAGTGTCCGCTGAAGGATTCTGTTTCAGCTGCATTGCGTTACCACGAGCAGGAGCTCCTGCAGCCTGTCCTCCAGACTCCTCTCACCCAGCCGCGGTCCACTTTCCACTGCATACTGGGCTTCGGGGGAATGTTTAGTTCCAGCGCCCTCGCATACACCGATCACCTGTTTCAGGTGTTTCACCCAAGCTGGGGGGAGTGGAGGAGTCTCACTGCAGCTCACACTCCCCGGATGTCCAACCAGGGCATCGCCGTGCTCAACAACTTTGTTTATCTTATTGGCGGGGACATGAACACCAGTGGATTTCATGCAGAGACCCGCTGCTGGAGGTGAGAGCCTATCATACGCCCTTTATGATTCATTTTTGTGGTGGAGTTAAAGCTGCGGCTGATTAATCTCATTAATCAGTTTATTACTGAATTTTTAAATTAAAAATACAGGAAGCAATCTTACAGGAGGCTCTGGACTTTCATTTGCATGATTTGATCCTCGAGACGATAAAAGGAAAGGAAGGAAGGAGTTTGAGGATCTTTGCCAGCAGATGGAGTTTGCCTAGTTGTCATGGAAATGTAGATTTTCCATGTTACAGTTATTCAGTATCTTAAAGAACTTTTTCTCCGTGTTTGCTTTTTAAATGATGTGTTCACAGTTTATATTTTGACAACATCCGTTTAGGTACATCCACACCTCCAGCATTCACAATACTGTGGTGATTTGGGAGCTTTGAAAGCAGACACAGCTGCAGAAATATCAGGAAGGGAGTTTTCTTCTGGACAAGCAGAAAATGACTGAAATCACACACCTTTTGTGATTTCATCCTTTTTTGCTCAGCAATCTCCGGTGATGTTTGATGCTCTTGGCTTGTCTCCATTATGTTGCAGAATGACTGCCTCATACTCAGGTGTTATTTTCAGTGACGCTTTCACATGATTGTGAGCCCGAGCAAAGAACTCTCTGATCTTTCAGAGATGTTCTTTAAATAAGCGAACCTGCTCTTCCTGTTTACCGGTCTGAATGGTCAATATGATGTGCTTACACTGCTGTTCTGGTGAGGGAGATTATCTTTACTAGTAGTTTGCCACAACAGCGACCAACATTAAAAGGGCTCAAGCATTAATTAGATGCAAATGGGGATGCAGGTTTGATTCAAGTAAACTAGACACTGATATTTATAGTTTAATTTAGATGCTTTTAATTCAGTGTAAAGATACTAAATACATCGCTCCAGGGGTGTTCTCTGATTCACAGTTACTGTGGTGGAGGATTTCTGAGCAGCTGTCGGTCTCTGGAGGCGTTTCTTTGGCTGACACATTACTGATGTTACTTGCTGGCGTCAGATGTCTTACTGACTTGTGCACCGCATCATAAAGTCATGGAGCTGAATATTCGTAATTTCTGAGCTTTAACACCAGTTGACAGGGCTGGTGGGAGGTGGAGAAATGAAGTGGGGGGAAGAAAATTGACTTCATGCTGAGACTTTGCACACAAACATCCCCAACTAAAAATCATTTACTAATGTTGCCAGTGCCTTTTTTATATGAACATTGGAAATTGGAGAAGTGAACTAAGTACAGGTTAGAGTAAAGGGGATTGGCTCGTTGCTTTAAGATGAAAAAAACAACAACAACAAAAGAGCTGCTAAATCCTTAAAGATTTTTAAAACGATATCAATAGAAGCCTAACGGTTCTGTTTTGTTTTAATAGAGTTTCCACTTTGCTTCCAAATGAGCTCATCTTTCATATAAGGTTCTTCTTCACCGTTCTGAGACTCGTCTGCTCTTTCCAGATACGACCCCCGTCACAACAAGTGGCACACCATCCAGCCTCTGCAGCAGCAGCATGCCGACCACTGTGTTTGTGTTGTGGGCGGCCATATTTATGCCATTGGAGGACGAGACTACAACCACGAGCTGGAGTCGGTGGAGCGTTATGACCCACACAAAGACACATGGGAATTTGTGTCTCCTCTAAAGAGAGAGGTATGGAAACCTGAAGGTGTGAAAGATTGAAAATGAGTGCATCTGATTCTTCTACTGTCCACATGATGGCGCTGCTTACTCACATTTGTGCTGAGACCTACATCCACTGTAATACTAGTCTACCCTTTCAGGTGTATGCCCATGCTGGAGCAGTGGTGGATGGAAAAATTTATATAACGTGTGGGCGCCGAGGCGTAGCGTACCTCAGAGAGACTTGCTGTTTTGACCCAGCAGCCAATCGCTGGACAGGGTGCGCAGAGGGCCCGGTGGAGCGGGCGTGGCACGGCATGGCAGCCGTTAACGGCCGCATGTACGTTATTGGAGGAAGTAATGACGAGCGCGGATACAGGAGGGATGTCCTGAAGGTATCGTCCTGAGTGATCGCAGCTGTTTATCGTTGGCTCTTTGCTTCTCATGCAGTTTAAAGTATTGCCTCTTTTTCAGCCTGCTCACCTCTGTTTTTTTCCTCCTATAGTATGAATTTAAATTTAAAAATATTCCACGGCCTTTTCTAGACCGACATTATTTTGCATACTAATACAGGCCAGAAGCTTTGACTTCTCAAGCTAATTAAAATCTGTACGAGCCAGAGCAGCACGTTTTGATGCTCTGCCTGCTGTACTTTTATGAAATAAAAAGTCATTTATTGCTTGCTTTATTTTTTTCTTCAATTTCAGGTAGCGTGCTTTAACCCCACAGCCAACTCCTGGTCTTTAATGTCCCCCCTCCCTGCGGGCCACGGAGAACCCGGCATAGCTGTGCTGGACAGTCACATCTACGTTGTGGGAGGGCGTACGCACGACAAAGGCAACAGGATGAAATACGTTCACGTGTACAACGCCGACAAAGACGAGTGGAAAAACGGCACGGAGTTTAAGGCGCACGTCTCCGGCCTGGCAGCCTGTGTGGCGCTCATGACCCCCGCTGTGATTGCCCAGGCCAGAAGCTGGGAGCAACGCACCAAGGCTTCGTGGGAAGAAGTGGACATGGACAGCTCGGATGACTCAAGTGTGGACTGAAGCTGCCGTGTTAATTGGATTCCATCATCATCAAGGACCTCCTTGCGATCTCTTTCTTTCTTTTATTTAACTCTGCATGTTGAGTTTCGGATGTATTTAGTTTTTTGGGGGGGTCACATGCATGTTGACAACTCGGAGTGCCTCTGAACCAAAGGTGTCATTCAGGACCTTTTTCTTATTTCTCTGATCTGACCTTAGGTACTCTTGCCCCGTCCGGGAATCTCTTCTCTGAACAAATGTTCACGCTGCTGTTTGTTACTGATCGCTCGTCATAATTTCCTTAAAACCACCGGTGTTTCTGCGACGCTTATCACAGAGAGACGCTTATCACAGAGAGCAAAGGACGCTTTCGAGATTAGTAGCTATGCAATAACATGGTACTTTGGAGTAAAGACACGTATGTGGGCTTTTCCTTTAAGACTGTGGGGCCCCGAGTTATTACTGTGGGAACAGTATTACTGTGTGGCTAAATAAACATAAAAGCAACATGTTGCTCACTGCTAGCAAGGACAAGTCTGTGGCGAGACTGCCGGAGAAACTCAAAACCCGACGATGAATCTCCACCGAAATCCACAACTACCAAAACAAGAGAGCAAAAACTATGACCAGGCATATCCCAGACCAGAGTGTGCTCTGGTGTGACAACTTGAAGCTGAATGGGTCACAAAGCCACTTGGAGATTGGAGAAGTGACTTCTTCCTTATTTCTATTTTCTGCAATGTCACACACTGAAGTTGTATTCTGTAGTAATAACAGTTCCTGTTTCTAAAACAAAAATACTATAAAAGCAGTTTTGCAAAAAACAAAACAAAAAACCAAGCACGTGTTTTATCTGTGAAAAGAATGGCGGGGGTCACACAGTTAAGCTCTCATTATTCCTCAGCTGGTTCTCTGCATTGTCAGTGCACAACAATAAACATACAAGAAGTGGGTTTTTGTCTCCATCCCCCAGACAGCTGCTCAGTGGAGCTATCATCTCTCCAAACCTCTGAATGATCGTTATGTTTTGCAAATATCGTGCCTTGTTTTCTTGCTTTCATTCACTCTTAGCCTGAGTTTATATGTGATCTGCGTATGTCTGAACAGAGACGAGCCTTAGCTATCGTGCCTCTGATATCATCATATAAATAATGAATAATTCCAAATAATAATTATTTAATTTATTTATGTCTGTAGCTGGATAGAGGAAGGGGTCTACAGATTGAAGTTGCCATTTATTTGTAAATGAAATGTGAAAATTAACCATTATTTTTGTGCATGTGTGTCCTTTCACTGATCCGCTCATCACTTGAGCTTAATCGAAATCCTCATGATGGTTTATTTCAGAATATTTGTCTTCACCGAATCGCTTAGTACTGTGTGTGTGAGTGTGTGTTGCCATGGTTCATTGCAAACCCTGTTTCACACTGGACTCAACCACTGTTAACGCTTCCTTTGAACCCACGTAATTGTAAATGTACCCGCCTTTTCCACATGATTTGCTGGAAACACTGTCAAACATATGCAAACAAGATAACTTTTTAAATTTGATTAAAAAATATATGTCCTGCTTTTGTCACGTCTGAATGTTGTATAGGGAAAAGTGTTACATGGATTTTACAATGGACTGGATTTTGTGCCAGCGTTGAGCTGGAAGCACCATTTATATGTCTTGGGGATCAAACATCTACGGAACTGAAACTGACTTCTAAGAAATATTAGTTTTTGTTTTGTTTTTTCCTTAAGAAAAGAAGAAGTAATTGCTGAGAAAGTTACAGGAAATTGTCAGGCGTGTAACTAAGAAGCAGATGTTTTGACTTCGACAACTCTCTGACTTGAGTTTTTTTTTTGTTTGTTTAATTTAAAGCCCATTTCATAAATCTAACATCAGCTCCCAACAGTTGATTGTGCTCCTTGTTTGAACTGCTGCCTCCTGCCTTTTATTCCTCCCAGTCTCTACCAGTTCCTCTCCATTTGGCTCTAAACTCCATCAGCTTTATGAAGGCTGACTGCTACTTTCCTCTCTGAGGCTGTTTCATCTACATCTGTTACCCCCCATCAGCACTAAGTGTGTGTGCTCCCTCCCACACACCCCTCTCTTTCACACTATTGTGCCAGCCCCCAGCAAGTAGTCTGGCAGGATCTGCTGACATCAGCGCTGGACATCCAGGATCTGTGTTTGTGTTTACGCATCAAATCTCTGTGTTCTAAAACTATACTACCACCTCGGGGCCACTTAAAACGTACAGTCACGCTCTTAACCGCGTCAGCGGCCATTACAGACATCTGAGTGCGGGTCGATCTGGTGCTCTTTGCTGGACCATTATCAGAGCAATTAAAAGACCCACATTAGCCTGTGATGTAGAGTTATGCAGATTAAACCCAGTGGAGTTGAGGATGTGTGAGCCGAGGGGATTTTGCTAAGTGCCCACTTGTATCCTCTACTTTCTCCTGCTCTGCAGGAGAGGAGGAAGTCAATTCAGTAGATAACAAAGAAAGTCACCTGTAGACGAAGATCTGGCCTGCAAAACATCGCCTATTATTGTGTTGCAGACGATTTCTCTTCTATATGTCTACACTGGAGTGTAGACATATAAAGTCATAGGGGCCATAGGGGGGCTTTGTCTTTATATCGTGGAGCATAAAACGATGAGTTTATCATTTATGTTTGCACCAGTATCTAAAGTAACCCCTGCTTTGCTTGAAGTCCTGCAAAAAGTTGTATTATGTATTATGTATCACAAAGTTTTTTCATGCAGTTGCTGAACATTTGGCCTGCTTTGCACTTTCCTCGTGAACTATTCCCAGGTGTAATTTGTATTTTTTTTTCCACATGTATTCATTAATTTATACTTTAATTACTCAGAAAAGATTTTTATAAAGTAATAAAACTGACCATTGTTTCTCTCTTTTTTTACTTATTTGATTTTGCATGTCTAAATTACATGTGTAGTCCAGACCTACTTAACTGTATGCAACTTGAGGGTCTCATTAGTATGACACGCTTGAAAGATGGGATTTTACTGTTGTTAACATGTTATTAGACAGATTATGAGACCATATTATGAACGGAGACCAGCTGTGACATCACTGTAATGCTGTAAGCAAATTAACGTAATGCACTGACAAGTATTTTAGCACATGTTTTTGGCTTAGAACACAGGTTTCCTGCAGGTGTAGATGGCATGAAGACAAATCACCCTTGTGCATTCATCCATGCAGTATGAGCCTATATTCACCTAGTTCAACCCTTTAAAACCTCAAAGCCTGCATGGAAAACAGCTGCACAGTTTGCAAGTCTCCTGATCTTTATCATCAGGTCAGACAGATTTTTAAAAAGTTACCTTTTGTGACAATGAGTCGTGAATCTGTTTGCAAAACTCTCAGCTGCTACTGTAGATTAATTAAAATGCAACAGAAATGTTAGTTATTGTGGGCAGAGGTAGAAAATGTGGTGATGAAAGCAAAAGACAGATACAGTCCTGTTCCTGTACAACGGAGCCCAGGGTGGAAGAGGTTAAGCAAACTGTTTCTCTGAATCTGAGCTCCCTCTGCTCCGACCTGCTCACCGGGCAGTCAGATTCCTGTAAAGATCAGCCTCTTCTCGTCCTCATTAAAATGGGCAAATGAAGTGTGTTCAGCAGGAGAAGCCTGTGGGTGGACAACGCCAGTTCAGGGAAGCGCTCGGATAATGAATTGCACTGGATAAAATCCACACTAGACTTGGGTTTCTCCTGAAGGATTATTCCCCCCCCCCAAACCACTCTTCCTCTTACCCCCCTTGGATTTTACGAAAGTCATTAGCAGCCCATATCCCCCTGAGGGTGGAGACAGTGGGTTCTGCCTGTGTTTTTCAGTTGTGAAAAGGAGCCAACACCCTCCCCCCTTTTCATGCTTTTTAAGGCTCATTGACATGGAGAACGAGGGCCGTGGAGATGCTTTATGTGCCGGTGGGTAAACCACAGCAGGTGACCCAGAGTCGCAGTAATACAGCGTCTTTAACGCATGCTGTGCTTGTCGAAACTACAGAGTATAGCCTCATTAGATCAACAAAAAGGAAATACAAACAAACACCACCAAAGGCTGCGGCTCTTATCAGGGGTGGCCAGGTACAAAGCATGCAGATGTGCACCCACTGGGAGAAGGCCAAGGAGTTCAGGCACTTTTACAAACTCTTATCCATTCAGTCAGGAGACTGGCTGCATGCGTGAACATCGACTGGGAGGAAATCAAAGTCAACGGGCAGATGCTGGTGTGAGAAATAATTAAAGGGTCACAAGTAAATAAAAAGGATACGATTCTAGAGACACTCCACAACCTTTGTTGTCACAGTTTTGTTTGAATAGAAGAAAAATGCATAAGAGTGAGATTCAGGATAGAAAAATATTTGTTTCATACCTCATATTGGTCTCTTTTTGTACACTTTCGTATCTCAAGTTAATAAGACATCAGTGTAAAAATGATATGGATTTCACACACAAGACTTCGAGTCCAGAGACTTTTATTTATTTTTTATGTTTTTTTATGTCACACCACAATTTGTCAAACAATAATTGCACACAAATGGTTAACTCTTACATTATTATTCTTAGCTTTTTACAAAAATATTTATTTACACTGGGAAATGAGGTGAAATGCAAAATAAATAGTTTTTTTTTCTTTTTTCAAACAATTAAACCACAAACTTGAGTTGCACTCAGCATTAAATGGCCGGTTTGAATCCTGCCAGTCGGGGCAGCAGACAGAGCCACTCCTTTTTCTTATTCTCTCCTCTCAGTTTTTCTCACTCTGGCTGCAGGGTTGGGGCCCTCAGCCTTGTATAGTCATGCGCTCTCACAGCTGTTAGTGCCGGGATCAGCTTTTTGTTAAGATGGCAGCGGTAAAGTAACTCTCAGTTGACGGTGGAGATTCCTTCACCAGCACGAATAAGAGAACAGCGGGTACTGGCTCCACTCGGCCACGTTGCCATGGTGATAGCTGTGATGCACAGCTTGCGTGGTGTAGTCAGTGGTCAGATGATGAGGAGGCGGATACTGGGAAGGACCTGGGCCGCCCCACTGGCCCAGGGGCTGCTCGGTGCTGTAGGGGTTGTAGATGTGGTGACCAATGACCCCTGGCTTGCTGGCCTGGGCCACAGACATGTTGAGCACCCCTGTGTAGTCCTGGGCGCCCGGGAGGTGCTGGGGGCCACAGCTGGAAGGGCCAACCTCACGGGCCTTTGAGGAGTCGTGATCAGGGACCGTGGCTATGTCGGGAACTCTGGACTCAAAGCTGCTGCGTCCGGATCCACTGTTGCTGCTGCCGATGCTGGAGGAGGGGGATGGGGACTTTCCATACTCATGGAACCTGGGGAGTAAAAAAAAAAGAAGAAAAGAACAAATATTGATTGGCATTCATCAAAACAACATGATTATAATATGATCTGCTGCATCACTGTTTACCTGTATGACTGGTAGGAAGCTGGAGTAGGAACAAGCTGCTCTGTGCTGTAGAGATCTCTTGTGTCTGCCCCAACAGGAGAGTCAGTCCTCACTCTGTGCTCTCTCTCAGCATCCCAAGGAGAGTAGCGCTCCTCTTTGACACCATCCTCTTCTTTTCTTTTGGGCAGCTCTTCATCCTCTCCGTCGAAACCTTCATACGAAGACTGGCAGAAGTCTGAGGAGCCACAGATCATCAAATGAGAGGAAGAACAAAACAAAAAAAGCATCAACATGAAGAGAGAAGAGTGTGAAAACGGTACCTGGTGGACTGTCTTCTTCAGAGTTCAAAATGTCTGATGCCTTGGTCCTCTTCTCAAGGCATGATGGGTCCTTGTTGGCACGTCTGCAGCAGTAGATCAGTTATATTAAAAACAAATACAAACTACAATACACTGAACAATAAATGACCTCAGATCCTTTCAAGTCAACGGACCAAACTGGAGCTTTCGCGTTGGCATTTTAACCTCACCTTTTCTTATTAGTGCCTTCATCCCGGAAGCCTTTTGCAAATGGGTTGTGATCGATCTTCAGCTTTGTAATCTGCAGGAGAGGGAGACACAAAGTCAAAGTTAAAACTTTGTGATTTGTCTCTCGGCACACGGCATGCTTGCAGTGCTAGAAACAGACCTTAGTGTTCTGGTAGGCAGTGACTGCAGTGAAGGAAGTCTCTGGGAAGGTGAAGGTCTGGAAAACACTCCAGCGCACACTGAACAGGTCGTCTGCCTGGACAATGTGGAAGCGCGGATGGTAGCGATGCATGGAGTGCAAAATGATCTGCAGACAAGGAACATTCTTTTGAACATTTTTCGCTTGAACGCGGTTTTACTGTGTGCTTTTGACATGTCGACTTAAAGACCACGCTGTCTTTTTTATCCGCTTTTATCCCCGGTGGGAGGAAACTGTAATCGGAAGGTTGTTGAATTAACTATCCTCCAGCCAAATGTTAGAAAAAAAGCACTGCTGAAACGTTCGGTCTAAAGACGTCAAAGTGTTGCAGATGTTGCTTTTACTCACATGGCCGTGCTGGTCGAGCGTGTTGTTGGTCAGCTTGAGCTTGAGGAAGGAGACGGACTGCTTCATCCAGTGACTCCCTGGTGCTGGAGAGTCTGGGTGGAGGTAGGTTCTGCAGGGAGGCTGAGGTTCTGCTTTTCCTGCCACCTCCCACTTCTTTTTATTCCACTGTTGGAAAGAGACACATGAGTCAGTCAATTTGAAAAAGGCGAGTAGCGGAAGAATTTTCAACTCCTTCCTTTTCCACCATAGACTGGAGAGCGATGGCTGGCCTGTACCACCCACAGAGATGGGGAGGGGAGCGGGGGGTAGTACAGTGGGCTCACAGCAGGGGATAGAAAAACAGGAAGAGATAACATCCTTTGATGTACAATGTTGGGGGTGTGTGTGTGCGGGGGGGGGGGGGGGGGGTGATAAACAGGGGATGTCTTGTCTGGGGCTAGTGGCTACCACTCTGGGTTATCTACAGCCAAACCTATGACTCTAGTGAGGCCTTGGGAAGTGAATTTTCTCTCATGCATGACTCATTAATACACAAAGGAGAAAGCTACTGGTGTCATACCTTATACCTGAAACCATCCTCTGGGACCATGTCGACCAACAACACGTACTTGGCACATGGAATAAGCCCGGATAGATTCACTTTGCAATGTGGAAACATTCGCCTGGTAAACATGGGACAAAGAATGAGTTCTGTAAAAGGTGGGGGAGCAAGGTGTGAACATTTAACATTTTATTTTATTTTTCTGTTGCCCTACCTTCCCGGTTTAGTGATGATCATCTCTGTCCCTATTTCATGGAAGGTCGTCCACAGTTCATTGTCCTCCAGAAACATCCTGATATTGCCCTGGAGATAGGCATCAGGTCCGGGAGCTATGTGGGCCGGAGGAGGCCCACTGAAGTTGGACTTCAAGTCTAGAAGAAAAACATGAATAAGCATTTTTTACTGGAAAAACTGGTAGAAGAAGACACGTGTGCTTACGGAGGCAAAGCTGATATTAAGAAGTAGTCATCAACTCACCTCTGATGGACTGCATCCTTTGGATTAAACTTGATATGTTTTTAACTGAAAAGGCTTTAAAAAAAAAAAAAAAAAAAACAACGAAAGAAAGAAAAGACAGAGAACTCAGTCCAGGTGTGTGATATCCAAAGTGTGTCTTCAGCTCTTCTCTGTCTCCTGGGTCTCTTTCCACACATGCAAAAGAAAAATCCAACAGCCCAGGAAGGAAGTCAGAAGGTCAAATCAGTCCTCACTGCAGATGTTTCAGAGATGCTGAGTCCTTGCAGGATGGGATGACCATGACTTTTAAGGGTAGCCCAGGAGTGGGTGGGGCCAGGGAGGCCATCCTTTTGAAGTGGCACAATGATGGGTTGGAGTCCAACTGTGATTGGAGAGTGCTGGAAATCAAAGAGACTTAACAGAGGCTTGATACCATCCCCACAGGAAGGGGGGGGGGGGTGAAAGAAATGCATCTTTATTAACTGCTAAGAGACTTTAAAAACAAATAGAGATGGACTTCCGTGCTGCAGAACACATAACTCAGTGCAGCAAAACCTGTGTAAATATTTCCCTCACACCAAACACACCACACATACATACATACATACACACACACACACACACACACACACACACACACACACACACACACACAGTCTGCTCATGAAAATGCCATTTAGTGTGTTTGTGGTTAGAAAAAAGTCATTATAATTCATTTGGCACAACTGAGAGAAACACAGCTGAAGGTCTGTGTAAACGGGTTAATGCACTGCGGTCTGTGTGTGCATACAGGTAGGGTCTATTTATTTTTTTTACATTTTTCAGAAAATCAGCAGTGTTTTCAATAGCTTAGTTAAAGTACACAGGCTTTTCTCATAAATACATTGCATAAATCTGACATATTGGTCTGGAAATGCACACATACACACACATATACGTATTTTCATATTTTATATATCGTTAGCTTCATAGCATAAGTGCCTAAGTCATTTTTTTGTGTTTTGTGTTTCAGACGGACAGGATGATGCAGCAGTGGTAGGGGAGTAAAGTTAGGCAAAAATCTCAATTTGACCAAAAAATGACTTAGGCACTTATGCTATGAAGCTAACGATATAATAATTTTTTCCTTTATTAACATTTCTTCATCAAAGGTACCCACACAGTGGGTGGGAAACTCTATGTAAACTTAGTAATGACGATGACAACATGCACTCTTTCTGCAGGTAACTTTCACCTGAGGGCTTTGTGTGAAGCCTGCCAGGTATGAAGACTGCTGGAAGGAAGGGGTGGTGGAGGAGGGGGGGGGGGGAAGGGGGGGTATGTGTATTCAGGTGTCTAGACAACCCCTGATAGATAATCTCATTAAACTGGTTCCCCTTGAAATGAGCCCGTTTCTGCAGCATGGAGAAAGCCCAGGCAATTAACAGCCAGTTAGCACCAAAGGCCCAAGTCAGCCTTGAATGGGACAGGAGGGGTCAGAGAATAAAGACCTGGCACAACAATCCAGCCATCCTCCAGCCCTCCACACACGGGACAAAATCCACAGCTGCGTCTTTGCTCGCAGGCCCGTCTCCTCCTGCGTCATGCCACTCGCTGCAGGCAAAATAATTTATTAGAAAACTGCAAGTATTTGCATAGAAGGGAAAGAGAGAGAAAACCACAGTTTCCCTTCTTGCCTCCACCAACACACACACTCACAAATTTGAATTAAGTGAGTTTCACATCTCATTGAACCTCTTTTTCTTTTTCCTAGCACAGACACATCACTTCCAGTCAGGTTTCTAATTGTAATCCCATGTATGTGTGCTGCATACAATGCCTTCTGTAGGCCCAAACCCTTTTACTCCCACACACCAAGGAGTCTTTTGTTCACGTGTGACTGTATGGATAACAGCTCCGGGCACAAAACTGCGTGTGATATACCAGCGGCTTTTACAGGTGAGGAGCGAAACACAGAGGTGGGTTTATGAGACAGCAGAATTGGCAGTTGGGTGTGCATAAAGAGGCGCGAGAAATAAAGTCTCCCCTGTGAAAGTATTGAGCAGCCTATTTAAGACTTTTGTGGAGGGTCGATGTAGAGTAAAGAAAAAAAAGGAGGAGGGGTGACATTCAGCTTTTAATGATACACTTAAGAGATCGTGGTCTGATAATTTACCTATGTTAAATGCCCTGATGCAGGGCTCTCCACTCTCTCTGTGGAATTGGCCCTTCCCCCCCCCCCACCTTATGTGAAACACAAATACACTGTTGCTCTCCACACTTCTTCTCTGGTGATGTTTCAGGGGACCAGAGAAGGGGTCACGCAACTTTTTTGGCTGTTTGTCAGCAACGCGAAGGGCTGAATTCTCTTTAGATCACTTCAGCTTTAGCAGAGGAGAGCATGTCAGCTTCAGAGCGGAGGTGTACATTTCAGCAGCGGCAGTGTCAATCCCATTACGCAGTGGTTCTGAAGGCGACAGGTGTGACTGCTAAAGGCCTCAGTGAGGGGCCAGGCGACAAAAAGTCAGGGTGTACAGAGCCATGACAGAGAGCTTATGTAAGAGCAAGCCCAGGGGAGATGTAGGCTGGATGACAAATCAGGGAGCCTGTCTGGAGAAGACTGATAGAGGCTGCCAAAGCCCAAATATACTCCATGAATAAGGCTTTTTTACTAAAGAATGTTCGAGGGTGACAGAAAGGGTCTCGCGCTGCAAAAAAAGAGTTATCAGAGATAAGCTGTGTCGCAGTGACTCCTACTCCCAGATCACCTTCAGCAGAGCTCTTCTACCTACCAGGTGTCAGTCTTTGGCCATTTGCTTTAACTGCACAGATCTCCCTGTGCTCAGCATTTAACAGCTGCCAATATACAGCCAGGGCCGAGGGATCAGACGGCTCTCTGGCAGCCCAATAAAAAGCCCCCTTGAGTGCAATGACGAGAAATCTCACACCTTTTGCTCACATTAGCCATGCAGCGTAGTCCTTTTGATGCTAAATCAGCCACATTGAGTGGTTTGTAGAGACAGCAGCCGGCAACTAACACGACGAATGAGAGGAACGATCAAATTACTTTAGATCATTGGAGGTGCTGTGTTATGATTGGTCACTTTAAGAAAAAAGTTGAGGAAAAATGGGAGAGAGGATCCTTCCATGCCCCCTCTGACATCCCTGTCCTAAATGCAGAGTGGCCGTGATCTCATCTACACAAACTTGGGGCTGGGGGACCTCACATTTGGTCCACCACATAAGAAAACAAATCTCACATCTAGCTTGCCTGGCAAAGAGGGCAAATGACAACTTCACAGCACTTCATAAGAAACTCCTGGAAGTTGCTAATGAAGACTAATGGCTTCCCTTGTGTCGGAGATTTCACACCACTGTGCACAAGCCCTTTGACCGCAGTCAGTGTGGTCAGATGGCTGCAGGAGTTCAGAGGCTGTGCAGCTCCACCACCAGCAGGAGGACTCAAAGAGGAGAAATCCATCTTCACCAGAGCTGAGTCTTAGGAGGTGCACAGTGCCCCAGTTGTGAATCTCCTTAAGGCAGATGTGTGACATTGTACCAGATGAGAAGAACTAAATTTCAGCTGTCCTGAAATGAGTTTTGGGAGTTTTTGGTTTTAAGTTATTTGATCACAACAGAAAATAAAATGCAGACAACGGGAAATAGTGGGAAATCCAAGTCACCATGTGTGCCCCCCAAAGGTTTGTGCTTTCTTTAAGTGTGGGACATTTATACTGTCCAATGAGAGTTGTTTGTAAGGTGTCTTAACACTTCTATGCTGCTTTCCTCTGACTAAACAGAGAGTTGACTCAACATTAGAGCAACAGCCTCAAACTGCACTCATAGTTGTCAGATTGCTTAAACGTGACTTTGTTACAATACAGTTTGCTAAATGTGTTACTTTGTCTGACATGAATAATAAATGCTTATGTAATCTATTGTAAATGTATTATTAAAAGGACACTCATAGGCCATTTCATTAGGTACAGCAGCTTGCTCGCACCAATATCTAATCAGCTACTCACATAGCAGCAAGTGAATGTGGTCAAGATGACCCGCTGAAGCTCAAACTGAGCATCAGAATGAGGATGAAAGGTGATTTAAGTGACTTTGAATGTGGCATAGTTGTTGTTGCCAGAAAATCTGCTGGGATTTTAACACCCAACCATCTGTAGAGTTTACAGAGAATCGTCAGTTTTTAGGGAGAAAGATGCCTTGATGATGTCAGAGGTCTGAGGAGAATGCTTTGAGCAGTGAGGCAACAGCAACTCAAATAACCACTTGTTACATTGAAGGTAGAAGAGCATCTCTGAATGCATGTTAAACCTTGAAGCAGATGTGCTACAGCAGCACAGGAGTGCAACAGGTGCCACTCCTGTCAGCTAAGAACAGAAAACTGAGGCTACAGTTCGCTGGGGCTCACTGAAACCGGGCAACAGTAGGCTGGAAAAACGCTGCCTGCTCTTACGAGTCTTAATATCTGCTGCAGCTTCAGTGCGCAGGGTCAAAATGTGGTGTAAACAACATGAAAGCATGGATCCATCCTGCCTTGTGTCAGTGACTCAGGCTGCTGCTGGTGGCGTGATGATGTGGAGGAAATGTTGTTAGCACAGTTTTGAGCCCTTAGTACCAACTGACATGCCGCTGAAACCCCACATCCTATTGCTGCTGACCATATCCATCCCTTTATGACCACAGTGCACCCATCGTCTAAGAGGATAGCACACCATGTCACAAAGCTCGGATCATCTCGAGCTGGTTTCTTGAACATGACAATGAGTTGTCGTGTACTCCAATGGTCTCCACAGACACTAAATATTAACTCGACAGAAAACATCTGGGATGTTAATATGAACCAAAATCTGAGGAAGGATTCCAGCATCTTGTTGAATCTGTGCCATGAAGGTCCAAACCAGTACTAGCAAGGTGTAGGTAACATAGTGGACAATGAGTGTTTATACTTGGAAATAAAACTAACGTACAGTTTCAAAAAATGTTGGGGTGCTGTGTAAAATGCAAAAGGCATATGATAAAAAAAGAAATAAAACTGTTTATATTATAAAGAAAACACATCAAGAGTTAACACTGAGAAATCACCTGAAAAAGCATCTCAGAATGAATAAGGTTAATTAGTAACATGATTGGGTATAAAAAGAACATAAGACAGGCCGAGTCTTTCAGAGGTAAACGTGGGGAGGAGTTCACTGCTCAGAGTTCATGTGGGTAAAACTTGAACGTAAGCAGCAGGTTTGAGAAGGCACCATTAATATTTACAAGACTAGGAGTGACACATTCTATTATGCAGACTGCTTTCAGGGAAATCATCGTTTATTTCAGCAAGCCAACGCCAAAGCACAGTCTGCACATGTCACAGCAGCATGCTTGAGTGCTAAACTGGGCTGTCTGCAGACTAGACCAGTCAGCCAGTGAAAACATTTGGTGCCTTAAGAAATTAAAGATAGAACAAAGGACGCTCTGAAGCCTGAAACATTATGATGCAAAAGTTGGAAAATATGTCAGCAGTGTTAAAAGAACAAAAGAACAGGTGATGCAACAGAGCGGTCAACATGCTACCGTCTCCCCAGGGTGCTGGCAAATTACAAAAAAAATTAATTTTTAAAATTAATTCCATTCAGCTTTTATTTACATTTTACACAGCATCCCAACATTTCTGACGTCACAACTTTTTCAGCAATCAAGTGAAGTCAAGCAACAGCATGTAAGTACTTACACTGTATGATGAGAATCTCCATCCTGCATCCACGACTCTTGTAAGTTACAGCTGGTTTCCCCAAACAAACCATCTAATTTGATGCACACATTGCACCTGATAACAAACAGTGCACACACAGTGCAGATCGTGTGTTTCTCAAATATATTTTTGGTTTGACATCTATAATGCATTCAGTCCAGACACAGAGAACAGTTCCACTTCAGCAGCCTGCACCAGAGGGGAGCTGGGCGAAGCTCGAGCTCAAGCCTTCGACCTGCTCGCCCTCTTTAGCCGCGTTACATTCCCAGAAGCTCGGCAGAACAATAGAAAAACTATCTTACACCAAAAAATAATCGTGAAATAAAATACAAAACGTTTCTTCTTTTATCAAGGGTGATAGTTTACAATTATTCACTTGTACGCTTTCTTTGAAAAATTATGTTTTAGACAACTTTCAAGAAACATAATCAGTAAATAACTTTCTTTAACATCTTGTATAGAAAACAAAACAATCTTTAAAAAACATTCTGTTGTCTTCCTCTGAGTTAAGCTAGATTGTGACAAATTTACCAAAATGGTTTCAATGGAAAGGCATCGGGATTAGAGAGTCCTCCTCGGGACGCGTCAAAGATCGGGAAAGATCACGAAAAGTGCTTCCCGAGCTTAAGAGTTGACCGCTGAAAGCCAAAACATGTCGGAAAGATACTTGGATTTTGATACGTACCAAAAAAAAAAAAAGCTAATTTCCAATAACCCCTTCCCATATGAATACAGATCAATGCTGGTGACATGGAGGTCCATCCTGGTAAGAACTGTTCCTCTTAGCTACAAATGCACATGAAAGGAAAGAAAGAAAAAAATAGTACAAGGAATACAGTGAGTACAAAAATAGCGCAAAGTTAAGTGCAAACTGAAAAACATCCCGAATGTTAAGTGTAAACATTTTCAACCTGCTACATGTCATGAGGCCGCGTGGCTCGTTGTCTCCACGGGCGAACATCAAACGCAGCCGATTGTTCTTGTGTCCTTTGAAATATTTCGTGTAGCAATGCATTGTGTCCTGGAGATGAACGACTCATGCCCAAGTAAACTATCAGAGTGGAGGACAGCAGGTGCATGCTGCTGAGCGCCCATCCAGACCGAGGCGCCTCAGTTCGATGGGCTCGTGAGACAACTGGAAAGCTGCAGCTTGGCGATATAGTTAGCACACAACATACGAGAAGATGCATAAACACGGGACTGGCTCGCTTTAAAGGCAGATTTTTTTTTTCCTTTTTCCCCAAGTTGTCACAGGAGAGCTCAAAAAGCTAAAGAGTGATATGCATAAATGGCACATTACAGACATGCTGTGAGACGTAAGCCATCATTGTCTGTCATATACATCATCACCAGAGCAACACTGCGACATGACAGCCGATGAGAATACTGCAGTGGGAGTGCGGGGTTTTTTGTTTTTGTTTTGCAATGCACGTGAGGGGACAAGAGCATCAACACAGACAGCTGCAGAGGTATGAACATCCTGGTTTTTTTGTTGTTGCTTTTAAGAATTGGGGGAAGTGGAGTTTGGCAAAGTCAGGCCTGGATGTGTCATGAGTTCAGAGGCCTTCCGAGGCTCAGATGTCCATGTAGTCGTCCTCCTCGTCCGACTCGCTCTCCAGAGACGACTCCTGGCTGGATGTCTCCTGCACCTCCAGTGCCGGCTGGGTCAGAGTGTCCTTTTTGACTGTGGCTGCGGACTGGGACGACAGGATGACGTTCTGTACAGGAGCAGACAGCAGGGGTCACTGTTGAGTGCTGGGACAACAGAGAGCCGTATGCGTGGTAATTGAGAGTGCTTACCTTAAGTCTCTGTTTGGTTTCCTCTGAGATGCTGCCTTTGGGGGAGAGAAGCGTGGGGGTCGGAGGCGTTACTGTGATTTCTGGCGGGAACTTGGTAACGGTGGAAGGGATGAAAAGCTTTGGCATGTTGGGCGGGACTCGGGAGCGGATTCGGCTGGGGTCTGGAAGCTTCGACTGGTCATTGCTGGCATACTGCTGCTGGTCTGAGAGAAAGAGCGTGGAAGAAAAAGAAAGAAGGCGTGCACAGTCACTAACGGTGCTGTTATGTGCATTATCTGTTGAATCCAATCTACGCATGTTTTTGTAAGACACTTTGATTCTTAGGTAATGACCTGGGCAAGGTTGTGTTGTGCTACATGTGGCAGTTTCCCCCTGAAACCAGCCTGCTGCTGATTCCTGCCCCTGCTGGGACACAGTGGCGAGTTTCATCTGCTGGCAAAGGTGCGACTCCTGCTGTCGGTACAAAAGTCCCTCTGCAGGCTCCTCCCGCTCCTCTGCGAGCAACAAATAACATGTTAGAGATCGATTCGACCCAACAAAAAACTTTGCAAGTGCGCAAAAACTGTGCTTTCAATTTACAAAACAAAACAAATAAATCAGTGTATAAAAAGAATAAATATTGCAGCAAATTGTAAAAAGTCGGCTTTTATAGCAAATCATTTGGACACTGACAAGAAACATTTCTTTTCAGAATGGTTTCCAGTGCTTTTGATTTAAAGTTGCGTTGCGTACCATTTCACTTCCTCTCTGCTTTCCTTCTTTAGCACGACTAGAGGCTGCGCGCGTGCGCGCACACACACACACGCACGCACACGCAGAGAAATGTGTTTTTGACTAGGGGTCCCATGAAAGTCATCAGGAACACTCACAAGCGACTGATTGTTTACAGGTCGCCGATGAATGAGGGGATTATTTCGTAATAAATCTCCTTATATTTGGCATTTATTAGCAGACAATTGACAGTAACAAGTTTCCCTTTGATTGGGACCTCACAGCCTCATTCATTAGACAAGCATTTGTAATGAATGCAGGAACACTGCTGCTAACACTAACTGCAAAAATTCCCCCTGCAGCTCAGACACGGACACAAATATGAAAACAAAAATTATCTAATACGTTTTCAGTCTTCACCCATAATGTTGCCTAGGAAACCGTTACATAAAACACATCAGTGCAGTGCTGCTTCATACCGACCAGTGTGTGTTTGCACGCACATGCAAACACACTTTTGCATGTGTTTTCAGACTTCAAAGGTCATGCAAGTTTAGGAAATGGACATGAAGCTATACAACTTCATAATATGCAGCTCCTGGTTACGCTCTCGCTAAATGAATGATGAATGCAATTCAATAAGTAATAATAATAATCACCAGTGTGTCACGGCAAGAGATATTTGTACTTCAAGGACAATTTCTAATTCTCACACTAATGAGTCCATATGAAGTTCTGTTTAGGTGTGAAAGTCATGAAATGGACCCAAAAACCAAGATAAATATTGACATGATGGGGAGCTGCCAGTTGCCAGCAATGGTCACCTGAAGTTGCCTTATATTGTAAGACCAAAAAAAACAAAACAAAAGAAATAAGAAAAACAAAACAAAAAAACAAACAAACAAACTCCACTCTACAATATTTGTGTGTGTGTGGGGTGCTGTGGGGAAGAACAGGAAGAGACCTCCTGTAGAAGCAGGTTCAGGGAGGGGCAGCCGTCTGCTGCAAATGGTTGGACAATGATGGGAAGCAATGTTCATCAAAATGCCAGGCATGACAGAGAGACGAGACACACAAAGAACCCTGATCTGAAATCTGTGATGGTGGTAGAAGTGTAATACCCGGTATTCTGAGACTTAATGCAGCTTTATTAGTCAAACATAAAAAACCCTAAAAAACTACTAAACTGCAAGTTGCCTTTGTCTTTTTATATTTCCGTTATTGCGTTCATGGTTAAGAAAATATAACTCCTACTGTGAGTTGGTTTGGCCACATGTGTTTTCTTCTCTGTACACAGACACACATGAAAGATTCACTGGTTCTAAGCTGCCTGCAGGTGTGAATGTGAGTGTGAATAATGGTCTTTCCTGTGACTGACTGGCAGCCTCCTTCACTACCGCCTGGTTAACAGCTAACGAATGATCAAATGTTTCATTCATGTCTGTCAATGCAACTTAAACATCACTATGTGTATTCATTTTCTATGTATCCATGTCTGTTATTCTACCTGTGTAGTAACCCTGAGGGAGCTTGCCCCTTGAAAATAAAAGGTTCGTTTAAACTACCTTTCTGTGTCTTAAGAAAGGCAAAAGAAAAAAAACAAAAAAAAAAAACTTCGTCAACAACATCATGACCGTCGTCAAATGTCGTCAAATGATTATTCTAACTAACTGATGCTAAATCTACTGACCACAAAGAAAAGGTTCACACACTGAATTTGCATACTACAGATTCAAGCTCTCAGCCTTTAGAAATGTCAGTTCTACTCATCCTAAAAACCTAAAGAGGAAAGAATGACATGTTTTGATAGCAAACACGAGATAAGCTGAATATTCATTATGAGATCTGCGGTGATTAAGCCAAAGCCTTCGAGGAGCTCACGTAGGCACACAGAGTCACAATCTGGAGGATGTGAATTTCTCAAACTCTTGTTGGTGGACTGACAAAACCCAAAAGGCAAAACATAACCAGGCCAGAGCTTGCTGTTATGTAACTGAGCTGCTGAAACCCACAGGCGCCCTCTGCTGGTCACATGGACACTGTAGTATCATTAGAAACTGGAGCTCCACTTAAAGCAGCAGAATTTAATGGAAAAACTGCATTGATTTTTGTCTGCAGAATCAGAGGACGTCGCAACATTTGATGTGTGTGGGAGGAGGCCGCTGTACCTGTCTGTGGCAGGAAGGCCATGGCTGCAGCAGAGTGGCTGGCTCCTCTCCTGTGCTGTGGCTGATCGTGGAAGCCTGAGGTCTGAGGTCTGGGCAGCTTGCTCAGGGGCTCGTACACCACCTTGGCTTGGCTGTCCTGGGTGGACAGCGGGTGGCAGGTGGAGTGGCTGACCAGGACGGGCGTCGGTAGGGAGGCGGGGAAGAAGAGGTCTCGTTGCTCCTTTGTGTACTTAGGTGTGGTCGGGGCATCGCTTGAAGCCTGCTGAAGACAGAAAAAACAAAAAAAAAGACAAAGCAGCATTCATGAGGAGGTGTGACTGACCTTGGCTAACCACCCCCTGCACCGGCACACTTCTGAGTACTGTACATCCTCTCCCCTTGACACAGAACTGCTGCGAGACTCAGAGAAGCAGAGTCGATATTTCTGCACTTTTCAAACACACATCAGCCGTGCTAGTTTTGCCTCTTTCACACAACAAGTAATGAATCCTTTACAGAGTTTCGATGCCGCTCCTCGGGGTTTCACGGGCTGGCAGCACTTGCCCGCTGGACTGTGTGTTGGGTTATGGTGAGCTCAGATCTGAGCCACTTTGGTGGATGTCCTTTTGAGGACCACTTATAAACACAAGAGCTGCACAAACAACCTATGACAACAGCCGCCCTGCTCCCACAGCCGCTGTCATGGCAACACAGAGGAGCACAGTTAAAAGGAATGAATACACCTTCTCCTCTAGTTTTTATATCTAAATGGATAAAAAGTTGGATGAAAAACAGCTTTTCTAAGCACATGACACACAAGATGCTCGATCTATTGTGCAAACCGAGCCAAAATGTGAGACATTCAGGAATGAATTCATTTCATATTGACTAGAAGGCTACACCGACATGTACAGCATTAATTATGCAGGGATGGAAAAGAGGCAAATATGACTTCATACTTGCAAAAGAATCTGTCAAAGCTAAACTGCATCTGCTACAGCTCTGTTAAGACATCTAGGGTCATAGTATATATTCTGTCATGACAAGTGGCCTTTGACAGATATAGTACGTTAGCTCAAGAAAATTTGGCAATAACAGAGCTCTCGTCCCAGTTCTCCCTGGGTGTCTGCAGGGAGATGAAGTCAAATTGTGCTCGGCTTCACAGCTGCGTGCAGTGAAGCTTCCCATGGGATTCACACAGCAGAGAACAGGCAAAATTAAACAGGCAGAGTAGCCTTCCCAAAGCTTGGAGAGCAAAAGATCCTCCAGCCCAACGCAGAGCAGCACAGTAGCTTAAAGCAAGCAGCAGCTCCGTAGCCGGCTTTGATGATTCATATCTCATGAATTAAACATCCCCAATAGAGACACCAACAAGTCAGCTGGACTGTGCGCTTAGAAAAACATTAGATTGCAGCACGTAGCATGAAGCCAGTATTCAGGGTTGAGCGTTCCCGTGTGGTCGAGGTCCAACAATGAACCGAAAGACTGTTCTCTGTCATCACAGATCGGGCTGTCGATCAGATTAGAGCCGCGGCAGATCTTTCCAACACAGAGGAAATAAACTTTTTCCATTAAACTGCCCTCCAAAAATGAAGCAATACTGGCATTTCACTGTGAAGCAAACAAAACGTATTTACTGAAGTAAACCCATAATGTTCCAGCTCAAATACAGGAGTGTTTTTAATAAAATACCTCCACCAATTCAGTGTTATCCTTATTTAACTTATCCTGGGCTTTTGTATAGCCCCTCAGTTCACATTCACCAGTTGACAGCAAATTGTATGGATTCCTCCAGTGAAAATAAGACAGAGGACAACACAGCTGATTTTCCAGCTCAGCACTCAAAGGACTCCCTCTCCCTCCCCCTCTATTTGTGGGGGCTTGAAGGAAATGTGTGAATCTGCAAGCGACAGGGAAAAAAAAAAAAATTCCTCAAGCTACGATCTACATTACCCACCACATACAAATGTAAGCAAATGCAAACCACGACAGGTATTGGTGCCACAATAATTACACATTAACAGCAGTTAGATAAGACTACAGAATGAGCTTTGATGTAGAAAAGCACCCTCCGTTTGTCACATCCTGGGCATGCAAGGACACTCACCAGTGCATACAGGCCACCTATCAGAGTAATCCACTGATTTTCCTGGCTCACAATGGGCCTTTGGGCAGATGACTATGCACATAGTAAAGGCAATACGTCTGTATTAGCTTATATGGGAAAAAATCTGAGAAGGTGGTTAAAAAAATAAATTACAATGCTGGTGATTTTCCTTTGGCTCTGGCAGTCAGGCGGCATGACTGTGTCTTGTTAAGAATCCATGTATGAGCTGTTAAGTATTAGTCATCCAATATAAATGATCATGATGAAATAAAGTGGTCAAATTTAAATTCTTTTTGAGTGTGGATGCATCTGGGTTTAGGCTTCTGCAACCATAATAATGGCATTCTTTAGACATCATTTCAATTTTCTCACATTTAAATTATTCTAAACCGAAATAACATAAATCAGCATACAGTCCCCGAAGTGAGCTAAAGGCTCTTTACAGCGTTTTTTCTACTCCTGGCTCTGTGTGATGTCAGCGAAATTGAATTTCTGTGGCATGCTGTTTATGAAGTGCAGCAAATCAGAAATAAAAATGTCTTAAAGGGACATTGGTCTTAAAGGGAGAGGATCCCTAGTTAAAGACAGATGGTGAACTGAGGTGGCTGCACAAAGGCCCAGTATAAGTTAAATAAGGAATTCACTTCTTTATGCACATTATAATTAGCCTCTTTAATTATAATGTAAAGGTAACAAGAAGATAAACAAAATAATGTGAAATTAAATACACATAGATAAAAACAAAAATATAATTTACTGCTACTAATTAACAACTGTAGTTTTTACACATGGCGTCTTCCAGCTCTCTGCAATCATCTATGAGTCAAGCGTCGCGTGGAAAGTAGACAAACGAATAAAAAGACCAAGATGAACAAAAGGAATCATGCAGAAAATAAGATGGTGCGATCGCTGAACTGGGGAAAAAAAAACACAGATTTATTTTGCTTACAACTGTGGTACACATGAGCCTGAAGTTCAGGGAACATCACCGTGACAACAGGATGTGGGCAGAGAGACCCTTGATGACTGTGTGGGCAGGAGGAGGGATGAGAGGGGGGGGGGAGAGACACTGAACCAGAGTGAGGCAGAGCAAGTAATGATTCGATGAGGAATCCGTGTACTGGAGACAAAACTGAGATAACGTGCTTAGGCACTAGCTGATTGTCTGCGATTACACAAATACTAAGTATTTACTCATTTCTTTCACTTTATCTTAAAAAATGAAAGACATCATATGCATATTGCCTGTGCAAATAAACAACCTGAATATCAGTGTCACGCTGAAAATGATGACAAGTTTGGCAGCGACTGAGTGAGGCTGAAGGGACAACAGGGAGCATTCACACCACGCTTTGGGCTATATTTAGCACTGGCAGGCAGGAGCAGGTTAGACTTGAAGTCTGGGAATTACCAAGTTAGTCATCACTTTAGCACATTTTACTACAGATGCTGCACACTTAACCCCACACATAACACAGAACATATATTATAACAAGTGCTATTATGAGCTAAATCAGCAGACATGTAACACTAGAATTAAACTTCCTGGATTCGCCAGATGGGTGAGCTAGACGATTGTAGTTTATAAGACATTTCTGGTGTCCTGTTAATTTGTTTTGAAAGAAAACCTTAAAATTTGTGTTTTGCTATGCAACGCACATCCCAGGATCTTTCTTTTTTTTTTGCATCATCTTTTATAATGAAGGAATAGACCCATAGTTAAGCACGTGCTACAGGGAGCTACACCACAAGGATGAGGGAAAATTTGAAGGTGTGGGTGTAGCAGAAAGGTGGCAGATGAACATGCTGAGTTACAAATGTTTACCTGTCTTTGGGCAGAAGTGGCCAACTGTATCTGACAGAACTTCACAGCCTGGTCCAGAGCCACATCCTCATCAACCTGAGACAGGAGAAAAGGCAGAATAAGGATTTTAGAGCAGAGGAACGCAGTGTATCTACAGATAATCAGATTCCACGATGTCAACTTGTTCACATACGTTTCCGTGCAGTATAAACACAGAAGCAATGATTATAGCACCACAAATTCATCAGATTTCTGAAGTGACCTGTCCTGAGAAACATACAGTGTTAATTAATCCTCATACACCAACGCCAAACCGACAACAACTTAATCTGATTCTGAGCCAGCACGATTTTTTCTCTCCTCAGCTTTCGCATCTGATCATTAGCACAAGTAAAGAAAGGCGTAGTTCAGCTGGTGGATGTGTGGGAGTTGGCAAGCTTAGCTAGAGAACAACACCACACACTCGAAGCTGGAGTAGGCAGCCAGGTTTTGGCATCTTCGGGGACACAAATTGGATAATAACCTTTCAGCATATTGTAACTCAAGTACTCTGAGAAAGATCTAGAATCTACAACTGATTGTTTTCGGGTTTAGAAAATTAAACCCCGATTGGAGAATTTAGGCAATCACAGGTCTTTGTTGTCCAAATGTTTTCCAGTTTATAGGCATGTGTTAAAGGTCCTCCGTGACTGCGAGACATAGTTGTCTGTATGAGTTAAGCATACAACTTCCACCCAGAGGAGTGGGCGTAAGGCCTGTGAGAGGAAAAATATTTAGGGGGACTTTATTTTTCCTCTATCGAATTTTTGTCTGTGGCAGCTTTAACAGCTGCGTGAGCATGTTTACAGCGACGTTCGCTGTCTGCAGCAATTCAGGGACCCCCAAAGGGAGGGAATTTACAGCATCCTCAATCGAGTTTTCAAACTGCTTATTGTAGAAACAGATTGACTCAAGCTTCAACATGTCACAGAGGACAGCCCTCTGCTTTCATCTGTAGCTCTCTGCAAACTCTTTACTTGTTGAACTTCCTCCCCACAAACACACAAGGATGCATGTGTGTGCATGCTTATTTGCCAGTTAGAACTTCTCAAAAATCCCTTGCAAACTCCCCCCCCCAATAAAAAACCCCACAAAAAAGCCCAAAAAATATCTGACAGGTATGGAGGACCAACACCACTTTCTAGAGAACTGTAATGGCATCATTAACAGACAGTGTTTGTAAACAATTGAGCATATGAACAAATGCTGAACCAACGCAATGTTCACATGATGATGCGCATTTGAGGATCTTTTTTGAGGTAATAATGAGCAACCAGTATTCTCTACTCGTCAAGCTGAAATACTTTGATGGCAGGAAATGCTCAATCTACATACACACTTAGTGGGTTTTTGTTTTAACACCTCAGCAGAGAGGTTAGAGACTGAAAAATGTCTTGAGTGTGATATCTAGCACTGCTGACATAAACAAAAATGAAAAAAAAAAATCAAAAGGTACAGATTTAAAATATAACCATGTGCAGGTGTGTTTTGGGGGGGAAAAAAGAAAAGAGAAAACAAAGCATTTGCAGTTTGTGTAAGTAGGTACACAACCACAAGATGGCTTTGGAAAATGTCCAGGCTTATTAATTGCGTGATTTGGTGACAGGAAACATGTTGCGCCTGGCTCTGGCTTTTAGGTACGGCTCTGAGAAAATTATTCTCTAAGCTGTTTCTTAAAAAGCACAGGAAAAAGAATCTTGCTGCAAAGCTAAGCGCCCAGAAAAACCAAGCAAACGATGCAGACAGTAAACCACTCCATTCAATTTTTTATCTCATTCTTGCTGTATTTTATATTTTTCCAATGGAAACCACATGGCTATTCTATTTTAACTATCTTAACATAATTCATTAAAAGAAGCCTTCTGTTTCTAGAAATATCCTACAAAGTTTCTATTTCTGTGTATGCACTTTGTCACGGCACACTTTGCATCAGTTGTGCTGGCAGTGTAAAAACAATCTTTCATTATTAATTATACTTTGATGGCAAAAACTAGCCGGGGCTGACATGAGAAAACAATTTGCTTTTCAGTGCAGAACCTGATATCAATATATATCAATGTGAAAAGTTAAGAGGCCAATCACAGGAATTCATAAAGTGAAATGTAGTGATAAATTTCACTGTATCTTTAAATCAGCAGTGACTGAGCCAAAGTAGTTTTTGCATGCTTTAGAGGTGGATATATATAGCATGAGAGAGAGAGAGAGAGACAAGCGAAAGAGAGAAAATATGGCTATTCCTATTTAAAAATACCAAACTACATTTAGAGTCAGCAATCTATTTTAGAAATAACAGCAAAAGGACGGGAGACACCGAGGTTGAATTTGGGTTACTCAGAGTAAAAACAACCGCACCTTGAGCTGTATTTGCTGCAGAGCTCGAAAACTCAAAGTGGGAAAGTCCCTGATTGTCAATAGGAGTACTGTTACTAATTCAGTTAGAAAAGGGGTTTCCCGAGTCCAAATTATTTTAGGAGGATTCTCATTAAGAATGTATGACTTTGCAAAATATCATTTTTAAAAAATGCAGTGCGGTTATTGCAACAATAATGTAACCTATATGTGCACATTGAAGACATGTGGTGTGGCACATCTGCAAGAGGTTTACCTGTTTTATGAGCATATAAGTCTCTGACATTATCTTTTCAATGCGCCCCAGGTCGTAGGTCATGACTTTCTGGCCTTGTTGCCACACTCTGTAGGCATCAAGCAGGAGGGTTTTTCCAGACTCTACATCCTCTAGAAGTTTCCTCTTCCTGTTTGGCTTTCGTAGTAACCCCTGATCAGTCCCACTCGCTGCCACGGTGATTTTGGGTGCTGAGGCTTGAAGCTGCTGCTGTCTGGAACTGATACTTAGCTCCTCCAGAGAGAGTTCTGGTGTCCGGCTGATGTCAGTGACTTTCTGCTGAGGCTCAGTGCCACTCACTGAGGTCTCAGCCTGTGTTTGGGTGCCCTGAGAATCTGTGGCATTAGAGGGTTTCCTCCAGTGGCAGATGTCCAGGTCCATGGGTTCTGCAGGCCCTGCTTTATGCCCCTCATTCCCAGGAGTCTCTGCCTTCCCAGGGTAGCCCTCCTGAACCTTACTCCCTTTATCTATTGACGGTAGTGGTGATGGGGTGAGTTGTGCCTGGGAGGCTTCTCTTGGACCTGGATCAGTAGCACAGGCGCCCTCTGTGAGTCCAGGCTTCTTAGGCACGGTGTGTTTGCTGTCATCTGAACTGGGCTTGTTGGATGTGTCTGTTGTGGTCATCTCCCCCATGGAGGGCGCAGGCGCTTTCTGAAGCTGCTCAGACACCTGAAAAAGAACAGAACCTGTCAAAACATGAAGTGGGTGCATGCCAGATGTGTAAAACACTGAGTGGCTCTCGGCCGTGCATGTGTACAGTGGGCTGTAGTAGTCTTACCCCAGTGAGACTGTTCAGATTGTCCTCCAGGACTTTTACAGTTAGGAAAAATGCTCTCTTGGCCAAAACCTGGCGATCAACATCCCGTAAATACTTCCTTCAGAAAGAAGGAATAGAGATGTCATGGAACGAATAAAAGACATATGACAGAATTAACATCATCACACAGAACGTGGTGCTTACTTTCCCTGGTCAGGGGTTCTCTGCAGCATGAAAGAGACTTTCAGCAGAGTATCGTGATCCTTGAGCTGAGACAGCACCTCCAGCAAGAGGACAATGGATCGGTTCATATGAGATGCAAAACTACCCGGGCGATCAATCTCATCTACTGGAATACGCCAGATGCCCTGGACAAGACAAGGAGAAAACAAAGGAAAATGCACAGTTAGGTTTGACTATTTTACTCATCATTGTTGCTAGCAGTTGGAGTAGGAACAGTCAAAAGAGACAGTGCAGTTACCCAAGAGTATTTCAAACTTCCCAGTGAAGCCAAATGATCTCCAGCAGTTCAAACAAAAGTTACCGCTCAATATTCCAAAAGTCCAATTTGTAAAATTCTGAAAGTTTGTGTTTTTATAAATGCTCTCTGCTGCTATTCTAAGTTCTCAGAGGCATGTGGAGGGCATGAAACAACGGAAACAATTAACGGGGATATGTGGAAAAGCTGAAAGGAAAGAAGGTAGTGGGGAAAGCAAGAAAAATTAATGTGACTGAAACACATGGCTTTCAAAGAAGAAAGCCCTTATGAGGGGATGGAAAGGCTGCAGGAGAGATCTAGCGGTCTAGCTTGTCATGTAGGAGATATTAAGAGAGAGGGGGGCTTTCTCTCTGGGTGCACATGATGGGCAGTCTCATTAGTGCTCAGTTCTGTCCAAGCAATGAAACAGACCAACAGACTAGCTGCCAACAAACACCGTCCTCTTCCCCCCCCCTTCTTTTTTGTTTTTTTAAATGGAGCACTCCACCTTTTCAGTGAGCACATGTCCACTCAGCAGGTAAACTGAGGAGAGGATCTGCACTCTGAAGCTACTGATGCGAGTGCAGATGGTGGCCTAGGCAGCACACAGGCTTCAGTCGCAAAGCACATGGCACATAGTACAGTTACAGACTCTGTGTGTGTGTGTGTGTGTGTGTGTGTGTGTGTGTGTGTGTGTGTGTGTGTGTGTGTGTGTGAGAGAGAGTGAGAGAGTGAGAGAGTCAAATAAAGATGACCATATCAGGATGGAACAAAAACAAATGAGATGGCTCTATCAGCTGCTGGAGACATGGGGAGCATGGCGCTCCTCCTAAACAGACCGCTCCAGATTGTCAGATGACATTTTCAAATCCACCGGAGAGGAACAAAGCAGGAGAGATAAACCTATCAAAACAAAATCCATGCTTGAAGATGCACCTAGAGCCTTTTAACCTAGAAAATTAAATGAAATGCAAATGAATCCCAGAAAACCTGATACATGTTGTTTTTAAGCATTCCTAATTTCTGTTAGTATTTTTGTTGTACATAGGAATCTTTTTGGACTGTTTTTTTAAGCAACTTTTGTGATGATAATTAAAAAAAAAAACCAAAAAAACAGAGGTCAGGAAAGAAATCCCACGAACATTGCTCAAATGTCTGCACAAAGACAAGAAGATTTATTTATGATGTCATGCGACGCAATCAGGCCAGGCTTGGGAAGGTTTTTAACCTTTCAATAAGCCTCCAACATTTCATGGAGAAGAGTTGTTCTTTACAGTAGCATCCAACCTCAGCAAATCTGTTTAGGGAAGCAGAGCCATGGGTTTACACAGATTATGAAGCAGCACAGCATCTAAAGCAGATTTGTAAGACTTTAACTGCAATAATTTTAAGCATCTTTTTTCCCCCTTTTTGCTGCAGAAAATATGAACACTGCTTGATATCTGGAGCTTAAGCCCAGACGTGGCCAGTAGATCACGTAAGAATCAGGCAAGGGGTAAGACGCACAGCAGACAAACTCATACTTTAGATGTGTTTTTCCAATTAAATAATAAGCTGGTTAAAAGGGAAAAGCAGAAAAAAGGCAAAAAAACGGCTATTGGACTTTACAGTTATACTGAACTGGGGAATTCTTTGTTTGCAAGCCAAATAAAAAAAACTGGCTGTCTTATCTACTTCATCTTCTCATGTGTAAACATGCCATGGACAAGGAAAGGCATGAAAAAAAAAAAAGTAAAAAGGCAGGAAAGTTGCACAAATTAAGCGTTGCTGTGTCTTAAAGCAACCCACAGTCACTATCCCATGTTACATCAACTACAGTTTCACTATAACCAACTACAACTTTAGATTGTACGATTTCGAGGGGTGGGGGGGATCCAAGATGGCTGGTCTCCTGCTAAAGCCATGAGCATTTGGCAGGTTGTTGGTGTAATTTTATATCTTCCTAAATTCTTCTCTGCATTAGTCCTGACATGCAGAAATCTGAAGAATCTAAAGAATAAAAGACTCCAGGAGTGTCCTTTACAGTTCTGTGCAATCTAACAGAAACATCACAGATTTAAAAACAGCTCTACTCCAAGGTACAGCTACTATAAACACAAATTTGCGCTCGATTTTGAAAAGAAAAAAAAAGTCAGAAGGAACGAGAGGAGGCAACTCACCATCACCAAAGAAAGCTACTCCACGACGCCTGTGTTAGTATTCTTTTGGACAGTTTCCTGTTGGTGGTGGCAGCACCAGCAGCGCCTCCACCCTGAAAGAGGCTCACGATCTCAGAGCCAGGGGTGGGCTGCATTTGGGTGCTAGGGCAGCACGAGCTGCAGAAGAGGAGAAGAGGGAAGCACAGCTGCACATGGCAGAACAGGAAAAGAGAAAGAGAATGGCAAGAGGAGAGACTGTGCCGGAGTCTATAAGCTCAGTACGCCACTGACAGTAGAGCTGACTCGTTCTTCTCCTGATTTCAAACCCTGCCATCTCAAAACAAAAACACCCACGCACTCCATCTCCGCTTTCCCCCTGACCCCAGCCTGCTGGAGTTCTCCACCCCCCCCTCCTCCCCTTCTCTCACTCACTCACTCTCTCACTCTACACAGCATACATCCAATCCTCGTAGGTCTACGCCAGCCAATTGGAGGCTGGTGGAGAAACTCCCGCCCATTAGTGCACACCCACACAATACACACAAACAGGGGAGTGCCAGAGAGAGAGAGTAATGAGGAAGCAGAGCAATAGAGTGAGGAGTTGAGTAGAGTGAAAAAGAGCCAGGGGGAGGGGTAGAGCATGATCAGCCTGAAGACAGAGCAACAGGAAAAGAACAAGAGAACAAACTGGCTGAAAAATGAATTCAGTGCTACCTCATCTGTGTAGTGTGATGCATCAAGAGGATGACAAACCAATAGTGAGAAAGGAAAGGCAAAACTAGCAGAAAAAAAAAAAGTCCCTCAAGGTTTGTGTAAGTAAAGCCCTCCCCCCGCAATCAGCCACACAAAACAGTGTGAAGAACGGTGCTGCCTGAACAGATTGTGTTGCGTACACATATTTCCTCAGTCAGCCAGCAGCACAGCAACAGCAGCCCTCACCTTCTTGTTTTCCTCTCCTTTAACTCTGGTCGTCTCTCTCCAGCTGGCCACCAAAAACATACTAAGGAAACACACCTTGTTTTTCCCGCTTCCTGTTGTGAGTGTAAAAAGAAGTGCTGAAAAATATCGAGCTCACTCAATTACAGAGCAGGAGAAGGCAATGAAAAACAGACTTGCAGCCAGAGTTAACCCTCCAACGTGCAAATCCAAATATCAACTTGTACAAAATGAATTCATTGGGCCAACACGCCTCCTCTAAGAGAGGCAGAAAAAAAAAAACCACAAGGTTCTCCTAAGTGAGGCTCCACCTACAGCACGCTGCACAGCTGAACACACAAATGTTGGAGTCATACATCAACTGACTCAACTGTGTTACCCTATAATATAACAAGACAGCGAAGCTCACCTATAAGCAAAGTTAGATTCAAGTGGTTGAATTAAACGTGAATGCTCACCCGACACACACGCACAAAAAAGGGTATCATTTCAAAACATGACAGAAGCGGAGTTACGTCTGTCTGAAATATAGCAACAAGCACGCCCATTTTCTCTGGAGCTACGTGAGTGGGTGGAAGAATATGCAAGTAAGATGAGTGCGTGTGTGTGGCGGGGGAAGGAAGGAGGTGGTAACTGTGCCTGAGTGAATACTCAGGGACTCCTCACGACTACTCAACAGTAGTCTTGTAGCTAAAGCCGCCTGCTGTTACAACAGCATTACAAGAAATATCATTACAACTCAGTTTTCTCACTCTGTAAACCACTGTGGAAATAATGGCTACAATAATCCCACTACATGCCTGTAATGACGACACTGAAACCAAACAGGGTGATTTGGAAATTCAGAAAAATCAGTATGTGATGTTGATGTTACATCACATTATCTGTATAGTTTAAAGGGCTGACATAAGATATACTGAATCCTGTTACTAATGCGTCTTTGGTGGCAGCCGAGTCTGAGTTTATAACATGCTCACTGGATTATAAACATGTGACATCACTTGGGTCATAAATAACAAATTGCAGACTAAAGAGGAAACATTTCTGCTTTGTATGAAGTGTGACAATACACACATCAATAATGTAAAGCTAAATTATATATTGGTATCTGCTACCAAGTTTAATCATTATTCAACAAAAACATATAGTATGTTATACTCCTTGTTTGAATGAAGCTTCCGAGCAATGCGTTTGGGCTAATAATATTTTCAAACCCAATAAAACTGACATGGGACTTAGTCAAAACAAAGTGTACGTGTTGCTCCCTTAAAACCAAACTGCATTTTACATCTATTCCCTGCATCTGAAAAGCCAAACATTTTAAAAATTAGTTTAATTTAATTTATACAGCGCCAGCAACACCAGTCGTCCCAAGGCTTTTTATATTGTAAAGTAAAGACTCTACAGTAAAACAGAGAAAACCCCAACAATCAAACGACATTCTCTGAGCAAGCACTTGGCGACAGTGGGAAGGAAAAACTTCCTTTTAACAGGAAGAAACCTCCACTCCCTGAGCCTGGTTCTGCTGAGGAGAAGAGTAAAAGAGCCAGAGATGAATAATTAATGATTAAATGCAGAGTGGTGTATAAACACAGAGGTGAGGTGAGTTAGTGCATCATGGGAATCCCCCATCAGTCTAGGTCTATTGCAGAATAACTAAGGGAGGATTCGGGGTCACCTGATCCAGCTCTAACTGTAAGCTTTAACAAATGGAAAGCTTTAAGCCTCATCTTAAAAGTAGGGTGTTCATCTCCCAAATCCAAACTGGGAGCTGAAGAGGGGCCTGAAAGCTCAATGCTCTGCCTCCCATTCTACTTTTCAATATCCTAGGAACCACAAGTAAAGCTGCAGCCTAAGAGAAGTGCTCTGTTAAAAATAAATGAATAAATAAAAGAGAATCTGTCTAGACAGACATTTATGCTTCTTATGTATGCTTCTTTCTGCAGATGGATGTGCTTTATTAATGTGTTTTGCTTCTTCTTTTCTTTCTATCACAATTACTTTAATGTCATAATCACATCCCACCTTATACTGGTTCACTTGTGCTGACAACCACACTGATAAATTATGCAGCATAACTTCATCTGGATCATTTCTTTACAGCAGTATGTAGGTTACTTTGTGCAGTTAATGTAACCCTGCCAATGCGAGAGGGAAAAGTAGGGCATCATGACCTACATTAGGGAACTTAGTATTCACCAACAGGCTCAATGAGGTGTGTACTCAGCTGAGAGTCAAGTCTCTTTGACATCAAGAGGCGCCACGCATCATGCCACATGTTTGATGTAATCACACTAGCACATCAGACCTGCTGCAGATGAAGACATGACTTGAACACACAGAGAATATTTAAGAAAAAGTCACACTAAGTGATTAGTTTGTCTCAAATGCAGCTGTTGACTGTCTGCTGAAAATTACTCACCTAAAGGTATAGTTTTCCTGAACGGTTCAAATCCACTTCAAGCCAGCAAATCTGTGTGCGCCTAAACTTAAAGACTAGGGGAAAACAGGCCTTTCTCATTCATATTTAGAAAGGTTTAGATTGTCTTATGGCAGATACAGAGTGCTTGGTTCAAAGTGAACAGTAAAGCTCCAACAGTTGGTATGCTAGGGTGGCAGGTTTGCCTACAGAAGGGGCTCTGAAACAACCCAGTGGGAGCCAAAGAGCAGCAAAGCTTTCCTCTAGCTCAGACCTGGCCCTCATCGTTTCCACAGTCAGTTAACATTCTGTAGCCGACATTTGACTCTACGGCCCACACAATCAATTATGTCCAAAATAAGGTTCACTGCTAAAACGTGCCTGACAACTGAATGATACAAGGTGCTGACATGACGTAACATTCTGTTTGTATTATCTGGCATGTTAGTGAGAGTCTTTACGCTTTGACAAATCACACAAAGAGCAAATAAAAAAGTAACCTTTTTTCTGCACATGCTGAGAAGGCATAGTATGTGCTTCAAGTGAAAAGAGGTAAACAGACTGACATGCAGAACAGATGACAGATTCTGACAGTAATCTCCTCCTCTGGTACCCAACAGAGGTCTCATAATTCTGAAAGGCAGATAATGCAGTGATGGCCCACTGTGTGACTCAGATTATAGTAGTGCTTGTCTTTAGTGATCCATATATAGGGCTGATTTTTGTGAATCCAATTGATTCGTGTGTGTAAACCTAACTATGGAATGCCAATTATTCACAGCAAGCTGCACAGATCACTGAGTCCCAAATGATCTGAACACTTAATGTCAATAAATGTTCTTACGTTCTTATGCTGAGGCTAAACTTTATACAGATGAGACAACAACCACCTGGGTATGCATGCAAGTAATTTGGGATCTCTTATGTGACATGATTCTGCGCCTGCACATTGTAGATTGTAGTTGTACAGAAATGTGCTTAAAGAAGCTAGCCGTTTGCCATCACGTCACCCATCGGTTTCTAAAGATTTTCATGCCTGAACACAATACTATAAAATACATAAAATACTAAAAGTTTGCTCAGCAAACCTGAAGCACAAACCTCTTTGACAATCAATACAATAAGCCATAATTGTCAGATAACGGTCTAAAAGACACCACAAACAATTTAGTGATTGATTAAAAGTGTTGCGATGATATTCCCAACCTGAAGCCTTAGCAAAATCCAAATGGATTAGTCAATTTAAAAATAAAAGTAAATAGTAAAAACATGCAGTGGATATGTAAGGGGAAAGTACCCATAGCAACAGAAACCATTTAATTTTGTACCCGGCTGTAAAATATGCTTTTTAATGCTTTAGTTGGTGAGTGGGATTGACTCGTTTTTGGAGCAAGTCTTACGTGGCCACAACAAGAACTGCAGTTTTTTGCACTTCTGTGTTTTCAGTTCCAGAGGCTGCTGCTTGTTTTAATGGCATAATAATAACCCTCTTATAAAACATGCTCACATTCAGCAAAAGACAACAACTAAATGCCAAGTGTTCAAAATGGAGTATTAGTGGTAGATATGGCCATTGTTTGTATATAATCTACAGCTACACACAGGTGCTACAGTCTGAAAAGCATCTTGGAGAAGTCTGTTTCGTATTTCTCAATTTGTGTTTATAGCACTCAAGTTTTTCCTTCTCATTTGTAAATATTGTAAAAGATAATGACTGTAAATTTTGTGGGTTGTTCAAAATTTTAGGTTATATTTATTAGAATACGATGTGGAATATTCACTAAATTAATTTCGGCATGCTTGTACAGTCATAACCCGGCCCCATTATTTATGCAATATTGGCCTTGATAGCCATGACTCACGTAAAATATTTTAACTTTAAAATAAAATAAAAAAGTCTTTGGTGCAAATGCTTGATGGTTGGCAATAAATCGAGTGATGAAATGGCTGTTCAAAAACACATTAAACATGTAGTGGCTTAATGACATATTAAAGGAGGAAGTGTGTGTGTGTGTGTGTGTGTGTGTGTGTGTGTGTGTGTGTGTGTGTGTGTGTGTGTGTGTGTGTTTGTTTAGTGAACTCTGACTTACATTGAACAGGTTTGTCTTGTTTCTTTCACAGAAAAGTCCTTGTGCTGGCATGTGCTTCAGCTGTTGCCATGGGACACTGCTTCCTAGCAACACATCTCTAGCCCACTGTAGGTTCTGTGTCGGGAAAAAAGCAACAACATACATTCGAATGTACAACATTTATCTGTTTTTTTTAAATATATATATATATACACACACACACACACACACACACACACACACACACACACACATATATGAATAACGCATGAAAAACATTTGCAATGTAAACATCTTTTCATATCGAGATGACTCACAAACTAAGCAGTGCCTAACCAGTGCCCTGTTGAAAACAAGATTGGAAACCACCACCACTTCATGCTACCTGTCACAATCCCACTGCCCATAGCATAAAATTAACAGGCTTCCCCTCTTTCCAAGTTTGAAATGTGAGAATAAAAATGACCAGCCAATGTAAATGGAACAGAGGCTTTTAATACTCAGTGTGTCACGTTGTGGAGGTGTCTAAGCAACCTGTGGCAACAGCATCAAGTGACTGTCATCCACTCAGTGCCGGGGTACATTTGCTTTCCTCCATGTTAAACCTCAAGGAAACCTTACCAACGGTTTCCTTGAGCCTAATACTAACTAGGTAAGCCTCAATCAAAAGTTATTGTACACTAAACTGAGTCTAATGGAAATTTCCTTTACTGAACTTGATTTCAGTGCTTGTTTAGACTACCGAGGTCAAATGAGGATATAGAAAACACCTAACACTTTACCACACCCAATTTACCTTTATTCAGTTTGGGGAAAGACTGTATTTATTTAAGAAAACAAAAACTAAAGTGGTAACAGAAGGTTGCCATCTCAAGTAAAGCTCATTGCAGTCTCCTTGTGCCAAACTGGCTGAGAGAGCACTGCGCACCACCCACACACACCTCTGCCCACAAAGCCTCATAGCCAACACAAGCTGTTTCAGCAGCTCATGTATCACTGCAGAGCTCACAGTCCCACAAGAAAACCAAAGAAAAACAAAGAAATGGAAAGCTCTGGTGTAATTACTATAGAAATACAGATAAATACATAAGTAATTGGAGAGGAACCTCATTTTTTCATTTTCATTTCATTTTAGTGTCATCTTTAATTACAGCTGTGTTGTCTGTGACATCTTTTCCTGAGTCCCACGTTTTCCCACAGGCTTACTGGACAAAGCAGCTTCACTTTCAAACCTGGTATGTTTTATTGACATTTCATGGTGTTGGCTTGAAATGCTGAAGTTGCATTCACTGATTTTCACAAGAACATGTTAAAACATGGTGTCTATTCAGGTGAAGGCAGCCATCCAAATGAAAAAAACAAAACAAGCCTATCAGTGACATGAGATGTCTTAGTAGAACCTGGAAGACCGCCAAAGATATAAAGACAACTAAGGCGCAGTTCTCTGTTACAAGACCAAATCAGGCACATTCTTGAAGAGGTAGTAGAATAATACTGAACAGTCAAAAGGACCCTAACCCTTTTATGAATGTAAATAGCACAAGGTTAACCTCAAGTTGTAAATAACTGTTAAAGATCAAGAAATTAACAGCCAAAGTAGACTGGAATAATATTATTTTGACAGATGAGACTAGATTATAGGATCAGAATGAGCAGAAGAAAAGAATATCTCCCTAGGAGAAGGAACGGAAGGGCTCACGATTGAAATCACATGACAGTATCTGTCAAAACTGTTGGAACAGGCATGTGGCTTGGCCATCAGTTAACAGGGCTGGACTGACCTGATGGGTCTTGCTGTTTGCATAGAAGAAGGCCAGGCGGTAGAGACTCTTGTAGTGCTGAGGGAAGCGCCCAAGACAGAGAAACAGAGCCCGGACACACATCTCCACCAGCATTCGTTTCTGATCAGGATGATCTGGAGGCAGGGCTTTGGGCACTTCTATCACCTCAGCGGGGGGCTCGGGCTTCTTCTTACCCTCGCTGGCCGGGGTCTGGGGGGTGGCCTGCTGAGAAGACGCTGGCTTTGGAGGTGTGGCTGGCACAGGCATCAGGTTAGGACAGGGGTCCGAAGAGACTTTGGGAGCTGAACCCTCAGACACAACCACCACCACTGCTTCGACTTCTTCCTGGATTACTTTCTCTTCTGTCTGGATGCCAGTGTGCTCACCACGTGAGGCTAAGATACAGCACAAAATCAAAACTTTAGACCCTAAATTCAGTGCAAAAGTCTCAAAGATTTCAGTTCTGGGGCATTTGGTTAGGTGAATGTTGATAGAAACAAATGTGGTTTTAATGCTTGGGTTACACAATTCTTTGGGCAGGAATCTAAACTTTGATTGTTTTAATAAATAAACTGGCCAATTATTAGCATTTTTCTTTATTATGAGTCTCAAAACAACAAGCTTTCAGTGTTCAAAGACATTCACAGTCCTGCAGTTTGTTTGCATTTGTTTACCTCTAAGCTGAGATTACGGAAATTAAAAAAATGCAGCAGTTAAGTATCTATGTTGTAGTTTCTGACATGTTTATGAACTTGAAGGGGAAAATATCAAAATTCTTTCTACCCAGAAACACCTACATAACCTAAAACCTTCACAAGCTAGAAAGAATTTCCCCCTCTTGCAATCTCAAAAGCAGATAACCAATAGGCTTTGACCTAAAAAGTCCCACCCCTTCACTTCCTGCTTTATCTGAGGTGAAATGAGTGAAGTGGAAGAGCAGAGCCTTTTGGGAACTCTGCAATGTTCAGGGCATAAGTGTTGCTTCCTTTGGATTCTGGCTGAATTTTATAGCAAATTCAACTCTTTCTCACTGAAAGTCCACAGGCTGTTGGCTCGAAGTGAGAGAAGGAAGATGTCATTTTTAAGTGATGTTATGATCTATTTAAACAACGGCAAGAGAAAACAATAACTTTCAAATAAAATTTATTTCATATCAAACACTAAGTTTGTATTCCCTCATTTGGGAACCTTAACTACACGAACATTTAATTTAATAAAAATCTTCAAAATGCTACTTTACGTAGGAACGGGCCAACATGTGCCTGAAGCAATAAAAGGCTCATTTAATCTCTGATTACCTGTGTCCTCAGATGCTGGCTGGCCATCCTTTACCGGGGTTGTACTCTCTGACGACGATGAGCTTGCTTTCCCGGAGGCGAGTTTGTGGCTGCTGTCTTGTGAGCTAGCAGGGTCTGTGAAGGCATCCTGAGTGGAGTTGGAGTCAGAAAGCAAGACAACCTCACTGTCCTGACTGCGTTCTGGCAAAACAAACAAAGAGGGGGAGGAAAGGAAAAAAAAAGAAAACAAGGGTTATGCTGCCAGTTGCATGGCCGCAGACAGATAACTTCAGTATTTGGGATAAAAATGGAGAATTATACATATTTGTGAGTTTTTGTGTACAAAAAGGTAATTCTGGTGAAGTGATCTTTCATAAAGATCAAGTGAAAATACTGTACAGTGAAAACTTTCATAATAATTCATTATATGTAACAGCATGCTGTGGATGCCTTTTTGGAATTGGTGGTAATGTGACAAACATTTCCTGTTGTAATGTGGGGAGGAGGGGGGGTATATACATATTTAGGAGAAAAAAAAACAACTCATGAGCCAGAAATTCTTATTAGTGCATCGCACAAAGAGAGATGGTCTGTTTTTGTAAGTAAAACAGTTTTTTGTTTTGGTTTTTAAATGCTACAGTTCCTCCTAATTACGTTCTGCAGTCTCAGGAAAAAATAATCCTGGGCTGAGAACTGTAAATAAGAATCAAGAGGGCAACAAGCTTTAGCTATTTCAGAGAATAATGCACACAAAGGGCTTTTCAAAAGATTCAGTCATGAGTCAACAGCCAAGTTACTATGGTACTGTAAAATTTGTGTAAACTGACAGCTGTGCATTCAGTGCTTCCTACAAGAAAGCACTTCACTCTAGATTCAAAATATAGCCTCTTAAAAGGTTTGGTGGGTTTGAAGAGCAGTACCATTCAGGGAAGCCAGCCATATTGAAGACCTGGGCAGGCAGTAATCATGGTCAAACTCTGGTGAGGCTGTTGAAGATACGGGGAGCTGGTTTTAAAATATAATCAAGCAAATATTGCACCTCTTAATTTATAGAAAAGATTATTAAAAAAAGAAAGAGAAAAATCAGTCATTTATGCTTCGAGACAACTGAATGCAAATTTAATGCCACTCCCCTTGAAAGTGTAGAACGTGATTCAGACACACATTTCTTTCTATAAGAAAATCTGCAGGTTACAAATTAAGTCCAGAATCTGCAACATGAATAAAACCAAGAATAAATTTTCTCCCATTTTACTATTAGAATTTTAAAAATGAAATCAAATCATGGGAGTAGTCCAGGAAGAATTCTTCGAAAAGTGTCGAAGAGTCAATAATGAACATAAAGATTTCATAAATGCATGTCTGAATCTGGTCCTGCGGTTTTACCACGCTGATGCACTTTAAGCAGGACTCAAGACAGAGAAATTGGACACCTGCAAGCAGCAATGTGCATAGTGGGGCATTTTCTGGCTTCAGTCTCAGTTTTGAGTGCCAATAACAGGGCAGCCACATTCTTTCTGACTTGACATTTTCACACTAATTGGCCATAATTAGAAATTAGATCCAATTAGTGGTAAATAGCAAACATGACTCACGCAAGGTTTTGAAATCTCTCCCAGAAGTTTGACTTTCTGCAAAATTACCCCCCACACTGAGCCCACATAAAAATGTGACCATATGATACACCAGACAATTTAGTGGATTGTGATAAAAGGACGGACTTTGTCCAGTTGTGAAGGCATTCACCCCATTAGAACTACATGCATATAAATGGCAAAGCAGGTGGTAAAAGCAAGCAGGCAAAGAGGTAGCAGGCAGGTAGGTAGGTAGGTAGGAAGGAATCTGGAAAGGGTGACAAAACTGGCAACATGGGCAATATGGCTGCGTTATTTGCACATTCAAGCTCAACATGATACATGGGGTGGGTGGACAGATGTCACAGTTCTTGTCACATGGAAACAATGTCCAAGACTCTTTGGTCCAAACAGCACTCGGCCTTTACAGTTCAGGAAATTGAAATCAGCTCTGCTGCACAGTCATTGTGTAAGTATGCAACAACCACTGGAATAAAAAAACAAACAAACAAACAAACAAAAAAAAAACAGCCCATCTTGCAATACTTAAAGTGTTGTCCCTTAATTTAAAAGAAAGGCAGTTAGGCTTACAGTACACACCGCAAGAACATAACAGATGGTTAGTTCGCGTGAGTCAGTAAGGTCTCTTATAATGTTAACTGTACATGCGGTAGTATATTTACATTGCTGAAAGCAATATTGTGCTATTAGCACATTACTACATAGAACTATCAAATTTATTTTTTTTTAAGAATTAAAATTTTCTACTTTCATTTCCAGCTTCATGAGAAAAATCACATTTCACAAAAACAATTCTGTTTATCAGCGCTGACATGTCGAGCACATCGAGCATGTTAAACTAGATTTTTATCTGCATAATAAAATCCAAACACCATCAAGTTTTTCTACCTGCAGACCGAACTAATCTGACCTCTGCCGTCTAAAAATGTGTGTGTATAAATACTGAACTTCCATTTATTTATTTAATACTAAATGCACTTAATTACAGATAAAAAACCCTCAAATACATCATCCAACTTAATCAATCTAACCTTTCACTTCTGAGCTGTGCAAGGCATGCATAAATATTTATAGGACTTTAAATTCAAGAATCTACCAGGTTAAAGTAAACTAACTGGTTATGCTTAGCAGCAGACTTTGAACAAGTACCAGTCACAAGTCTTAATAAAAATCCAGATCACTGAGAATTTTCAGCTTTTCTTGGTGTGATAAACAGCAGCTCATGTATGCAACCCCTATATCAGCAACAGAACAAATGCTGGATGTTAAAACCCTGAGGAAGTTGCAACACAACAACAACTATTACATATTAGGAGGGGCAAAGTGATAGTTAGGAAAGAACATGGTGCCAGCAATAAAGAGCCACAAGAGAAGGATATGCCACCAATACACCTACACACAGATATATGCAAACCTTAATGCTCTGTCATACCCAACCTTGAAATCTGTCTCTTTCAACACTGCTGCTGCAAATTAGTCAAATAATCAGTAGCCATATTGCCCATTTCACCACATCCCAATCACCCAGTGCACAGGAATCATTGTAACTGAAACCAAAGCAATTAAGCATGGTGATTAGCAATCGGAACACTCCCCAGTGGGCGTCCTGTCCCAGCGCAGAAAGAGCTCCAAAGAGCCCGACCCCTGAGACAGTGTCTAGGACTGGGACTGTACCATCAGCCTGCCGCTCCTCATGCCGCTGCTGCTGCCACTGTTGCCTTCGGAGTGTTTTGCGTTTGGCGTAATCGTGGTCAAACGGCGTGGCCACATAAGGAGGTGATGTCAGACCTGGGGTGACAACTGATGGAATGGATGAGTTAAGGACATTCCCTATACAGACTGAGGGACAGTTAAAGTCTTCATCCATCATAGAGGGCGGTTTCTCCCTGAAATAAATCAAAAACAAGAATAAGTTCTTCTGCATGATTTTTTTAAATTTGACTTTTATATCACACTTCTTGTGTTGTATTTTTTATAACTTACTTCTCATGGGCCCTTGGCATGCTTGGCATACTTTTCTCTTCTCCCCTCGCAAATGGTCCTGTAGCTGCTTCAACCAGTAAGTTAAACAAAAGCTCGTGTTCCAGATCTGGCTCATCAGCCTCTAGTAGTTTCAGGATGGTGGCACTCAAACGGAAATGCAGCTAGAAGAAGTTTAATATATGCAGAGAATGTCTTTAAAATGTGAATGTTTCCAGGCAGTAATCTTACATAACACAGCACTGATGTAACACAACTAGAAACTATTGGGAGCCACATGTCACAGATAGCATACCTCCAGGGCTTCCATGGCCAGGTCAGGAGGATTATGGTAATGGATTTTACGGGGGTATCTGGCAGCTTCTTCGTGCAGATAGTTTGCTGCCTATAAACACAGAAAAGGTGAGAGTCACCAACCTGACAATCATCTGCCAAATGAAATTAACTCCTAAACGCATAAAAAAATGCCTGCTGAAATCACGGGTCATACAGTTCATGTGCTTCCAACAATCTAATCAGAACAACACAGTTATGACTAACTGTTCTGCCAAAGGGAAGAAAGAGACAAAAGAAAAAGAAAAGAAGGAAACATCTTGCGGGAGTGGAAGGGCAGTGATCTTTGCTTCTGTAGGTGGATTATGAAACAACACCAGAGAGAAGAAAAAAAAGAATACATTGGCAATCAAAGGTTGATTACAATGACTGGAACAGTCCTCGTGGTTTTTGTGTTATTACTTAACTAATATCTAATGAAACTGAAAGGAATACATTTAACGTTGTGCTATCCTTAGAAAAGTTCCAGGCAAGTCACACCTCAATACCAATGTTTATTATTAAACATCAATTATTTAAAGAGTTCTTGACACACACACTATGTAGGATCATTTAAACCATAGGTGTCAAACTCTGGCCCGCAGCCTAATTACATTTGGCCTGCGAAGCCAAACAAAATTACCATTAGAGCTGGCCTGCCAGTATTATACAGTGCATGTACTGCTAATAATACAATTCCCAGGATGCTGTTGGTGTTTTGACACGTCATGACAGGACCCATTAGCACCCTCTCCTCTGTTGACTATGCTATGACTATGGTCTGTTGACCATAGTCATAGCAACCATGCAAATACTGCCATGCTACCTATCCCAAAATGGCAAAAAGAAAGTCAGAAAACAGGAGCTTCCTGGACAGGTGGGAGAATATGATGAAAATTTGATAAATGATAAAATGATAAAATTTAATTCAGAAGGCTGCAAATACAATTTTTATTTAAGAAATTAATTCCACTGATGTATTATTTAATTTGAATTTTGATTTTGCATGTGTGCAATATTAAGTTATATATACATTTATATAAGTTATATATATTGTTTAGTATTAAGCTTTGCTTGTTCCATATTCAGTTTTTCAGCAAAACTTGTTTGAGTCCATAAGAAATGATTCCTTGTTATATTTGGAGGAAGATTTTTTTTTTCTCAATGAATATTAATGTTAGCCCGCGAGTTTGAGCCACTTTTGAATTTTGGCCCACTGTGTATTTGAGTTTGACACCCCTGATTTAAACAATGTGTCTAGCCCTGTGATACTCAAACTGTGGGGTAAGCAACCCTGGTGGGGCAAAACCAGGGGAAAATATGATGGTAAGATTTTCTGATGGAACATTGATGAATCGTATTGAACGTTAGCGATTTATATTTTAAATTTTTTTTTTACAAAATGGGAGAACCACTGGTCTAGCTTCTTGTCACCAAACCACTTCACCTTTTTATAAAGCTGCAGATATCCCGACGGAGGCTGTCTACGTTTCTCTGCTATCTTTCCCAGCATGTAGTGAATCAGCCACTCTTCTTCGTCACTGTCACCCTCACAACGGGAGGCGCCCTGAAAACACTGAAAGGCCGTCTCCAACATGGAGTCTCTCCTTTCTTCCATCTGAAACACCACAGACACACAAACATGCACATGTTGGAAACATCATGAACGTTGTAGCTCAAGGGGGTAGATTAATTGACTCTATAAAGACTGCCAGTATGGAATGAGCAAGAAGTGGCCCAATGCAATCGGTGAGTTAATGTCTTTAAAAAAAAAAAAAAAAAAGGTGAACGTTTAAAACAAAAAGGATAGGAAACACAGGTGAGTTATATGTCAGAGCATGCCTCACCTGTTTAACCACCTCAGGGGGAAGCTCACTGCGCCACTGTTTGAGCTGCCGTGAAGCAAACGAATGCAGCGCATATGACATGGTACCATACTCTATCCACAATGACAGATTGGAGCTGTCGATCTCCAGAGCCCTCTTAAAGCAGTTAAGCACTGCTTGGGAGTGCTTCCATATGGGAACGTCGCTTTTCAGCTCATTGGAGTTGAGCTTGTCTTGGATACGGCTGGCCCTCGCTAAAGCCATACCTGCCCAGGAGTCAAACCTAAAGCAAGACGAGGAAAAACACTTCAGTATTCTCACTGCATTTAAAAGTACACTATGTTACTTTCTAAAAACAAACAAATACAAACAATTCCTCTGCACATCCAATTTTGTGCTTTTTTCAAACAAAAATTACAGTAAACCTTAACTTTAAAACATTAAGAACAAAAAATTGATTACTGTGTGCAATGAGCTACCTGTTAGGACAAACACATATGTCATGCATATAGAACTTGATGGCTTTGGATTGCTCCTTGTTCTTAAAATGATAGTCCGCCACAAGGTAGTAGATCTCATTGATGATCGGAGGTGCAGGAGCACTGCCCTCAGGAAGGCATGGAGCCTTAAAGAGAGAAACAAAAAAATCTTAATTAGACGAGACTGTTACTGACTTCAAGGCTTTTAAAAAATATATTAAATATATATAAATATTATAGCAAGGAAGACCCTGTTTATAACGTCCAAGTCACTTAGTGCTTCTCACTTCTTCACCATGGCCCCACAAACTGACCTTTTCTGTCATGTCCTCAATGTAGGCTGCCACTTCATCCATTGTGAGGACGGGAGTGTCACTTGGGGGGGCGATGCTTGCAAACCTCCTCAGCAAATTGGCCAATTCTGCAGACACTGTACTCGTCTTATAGCTGTCAAACTCAGGCAGCGACTTTGGTTTGAAATACTGAAACATGAAGAGGGCATCGCTCCACAGAAGCTCAACCTTAAAGCAGAGCAATACCACGGGAAATTAATACCTACAGCAATTACTGCTAAAAGGTCCCAATAAGACTATTCTTTCATTAGTTACAGTGTACAGTTACGACTCCAGCCACTGAAAACCAATGACATACAACTGTGGGAATGACCCCCACCTGGTGGCTAAACGCAAGTACTACAAAAATACAAGAGATTGGGTACTTTACACACAAACCTCCTGCTGAGTCACTTTATCTCTTATAATATAACACGAGTTTACCTTTTTCGCTCCCTTTGACTCTTTATCTTCAATCAAATGTAACTATTTACAGAGAACTCTGTCAAGCATCTCCTATAGTGACAAAGCAATAAAGGAAGCATGCTGTTATATACTAAATATTTCATTATCTTGTGCGTTACTCAAAGACGATTTCACTAAATTACGGTAAAAGTCTAAAAGCCCACAAACCACAATTCTGCTGGTAAGTCGTTAATCTAAATGTGGTTGCATTTTTCCTCACACACTGAATCAGTGCCATTAATGCTATTTCACCGGTGCAATTTATTTCAGTGACATCAGAAGTGTATTCCTCACCAGCAAAACAACATTAATGGATATAACAGACTTTTTCTGTGTGTCATGAGGGCCTGTCTGAGTCATCAGCCCTCAGCTAAACAACTCACTATTTATGCAGGTTTGTCAGTACCACTGGGAAATCACACAAAATAGTCCGACCTTAAGTTACCTCTCAGCAATTCTGCCTGTTCTTCAGGTATTGACTTCTGGACGATGTCATTAAATTAATTAACTTCTGCTTGGCAGAGCCGCTTGTAGATCAAACACTAAACTATAACACGTTAAATCAAGCAGAGTGTTTTAAGCATCTATAACCTGTGGAGATGAATGATCTTCAAGGTAGCGGGCCTTGCTCTTCTTACTGGGGTAGGCATATAAACAGAAAAAGCACTGTTCCAGGGCCATTTCCAACTCCTCCTTGTAGGGGTGAGAGTCACTGCTAGTAGAGGCTGCAAATTCTTTTTCCAAAACTCGCACCTAAACCAACAAAAACAAATATTTAAAAACATTTTCATATGTTTTTGAAAAAAAGAACAAAAAAACGAAGTAATGTACAGCCTACATGTCAGGCTGTACATTACTTTGTTTTGTTTTTTTTGGTGTTGATGTAGCATTTGCAGAGAGCAAACAAACTTACAAAAAATTTGAGAAGGGCTCCGTCTGAGCTGCAGCACAAGGACCGACGGCCAAGATACTCGTGGGCCGTGTTTAGAAGCATCAGGGAGGAGGGCAGCATGGGGGTGTCTGAGTCCTCTAAAAATTAAGACTTGACAGTGTCACTCAGTGTAACAACTGACATGGCATATACAGTACACTGAAGGAAAACTAAAAAGCATAAAAGCAAGATGTCAACAAACCTTCATCATCCCCTACAGACATATGCTGTCGAAGCATACAGTCAAAGGCAGCCTCTTCGTGCTTGATAATGCGATACAGGATAATCCAAGGCAGGACTGAGAAGAAAAATGGCTCCTTGGGATCATCAGAAATGGTCATGCTAAGATCAATCAGCTGAAACGCAAACCGACAGCACAATAAATTAGCAATCTAAAAATGAAGTGTATCGGTACCTTAATGTTGCGTGAATTAAAGCATTACTTAAGGCGAACAGAAACTCTCTTTGAACCTGGATTAGGTTGTTTGCCAGTCGAGCCATACTAGAGAAGTGGGGGACATTGCTCAGAAGCTCCGCCTCTTTATTGAAGCAGACCTCGATGCCATCTAGCAACTTCACAATGGTGCTAACCCACTCCTCCTTGCTAGGTGGAGAGCTGCTTGGAGCAGAGTTGAGCTGCTGGAGGGCTTCATTCAAGGCCAGCTCGCTGCACTCCAAACACTGCTGGTAGTCCTGCAGCTTCAATAGTGAGTTCTAGGACACAGGGTTAGAAATAATTACGCATTTCAAATCGTTTAGCGATTCCACTGATATCACTGTAGTTTGTCTAACCTGTAGTAACGTCAACTGTGCGGGACGCTCAGGTGTTGAGCTCACAAACTCCAGAGGTTTGCTCCTGCTCCCATAATTAAGGGTGGGCTGCAGCAGACGCACCACTGAGTCGAAGTCCGATGACTCAAAGAGGCGCTGGATCTCTTCCAAAGATTGACAGCGCTCCAGACACTTTAGCCTTTTGTCAATCTGTGTGTGGGAACAGAGAAAACCCACCAAAAACACAGTCAAAACATCTACAAAATAAGCACTTCGATATTTTCAAGCTTAAATTGCTATGAAAGAAATGAATGCTTAAAAATTCCCCTCTCTCTTTTACATACGCCATATATACATACATTTATATATTACATAATTAAGTATTTTGATTCTGATAAACCCCATAAGAGAGAAATGGGAAATATATTAATAATATATTAATAAAATATATATATATATATATATATATATATATATATATATATACTGGCCAGCACACAAACCTCCTCTACAGAGATTGCTGCATCTACACGAAGGTTAGGCAGGTTGATTGTGTACTGTTTCCCATCTGGGCTCTTTGATTTGCTCTGCAAAAGGCCTACACAGACATCATAGCTCTCCAGAGCCAATTCCATGTCCCCCTGTCAAAACAAGAAATGCACTGTTACTGAGTGAAAAAATAACTCAATAATAATCAAGTAAAATATAAATAGACATATAAACTTTACCTGCAGGGCCAGGAATCGTGCCTTTAGCCAGTATACTCGCACCATGACATCCAGCCAGTCATCCTCAAACAGATCTCTTTGAGATGCACCAAGAGCGAGAAGTAATAAATCACCCTGGAAGTGCTGCCCAGGAAATTCTGAGTCAGTGGTATTGTTTCCAGAGCCACTGCTGCTTCTTCTAGGAGTAACTGGATAAGGAATTAAAATATGAATGCAAGCCAAAAATAAACAATGAATTTCCATTGTAAAACAAATACTACATATCATCATGTTCAACTTCAACAGTGACACCTTTTAGATCATTTAGCCAAATTTAAAATGCTAGATAAATGGCAACACATTTCTCACATTCAGGCTCTTGAATGCTTTGCTCAGTAGTGTTATTTGTCCAAATTGATCTTTTCAAAATCTACTAGGCTATGAGAAAAATTATGAAGCTCACTCAGACTTACCAGCCTTCCCTTTGCTGTGTAACCATTGCTCCAACTGCAGTTCCATACAGGCCAAGCTCATTGTCAACATCCCCTGCATACGTTAAAAAAACAAAAAAACAAAACTAGATCTTTAGAGAAAAGCCTTAAAGGGCTTAAAGTAAATTAATGTTAAGCCATAAACATGATGATAAAAGACATTCAAGCAACCATAAAATTAACCAACTTTCATTTACCTGGATATGCTGGTTGCTGCAGTCCCGAAGGAGAGGATTAGGAAGACCGTTACTGTGCTTCCTCCAGGTCTGATAGACCTCCAAGACCACAGCAGTCAAGCCCCGGGGCCACTCCTCCATGAATTTCTGACCCACTGCTTTCAGATAGCGCATCATCAGGTCCAGTATACCACCATTGGCCATATTGTCAAGTAGGAAGTTGTGGACATCTTGTTGTTCTGGAGGAAGGAGTGGACAGTGTGTTAATATGATGGAAACACCAAAATGAGATATGATATTGTGAATACACATTTAGGATGCACCACATACCAGACTTCATGTATTCAACTGAGTCCACAGGTAAGCAACTCCCATGCAGAGGCTGTATGTCATCCTTGCCATCACACTGTGTCTCGAGATTACTGAGGCTCTCATCGTCATTATCAGGATCAAATTTCTTTAGCCTAAGAGAAACCAGAAAAATACTTTTACATCAACAAAACTATAATAGACCTGTAAGATTTACGCATTCTACATAAGGTTCAGTAAAGAGCGGCTACCTAGAAGGTAGGTATTTAAAAAGCAGTTCCTGAAAATCAATCTTCTCCTCCTTCTTGCATTTAGTGTTTCGAACACGTGCAGAGCGCCGCTTTGCCGTTTCCCCGCTATCTTCTACCACGCGTTTCCGTTTCGGCGCTTTCTTCACCTTATCTGTGAGCGACACTTCCATTGCTGTAGCTGTGAAGATTTGAGAACATTTAAATGGCTACAATAACAACAACAATAATACTTTTAATTGATACAAATAATCACATTGAGAGGCAAGACAAACAGCACTGACCAACAGGTGGAACAAAGGTGTTGACCTCTACAGTGGACTGACTGGTGGCAATTTGAGGTTGATTGCCAGATTGAGCCATCACTGCTGGCTCAGTGAAGACCACTGGAGGCAGGGATGAACTGGGGCTGCTGCTTAGCACTGTGGTCTGGCCCATACTGACAGGGCTGCTTGGCTGGGGGATGTTCTGGAGGACGTTTGGGTCACGGTACTCTGACAAGTCAATTCTGCGGCCAAGACTTGGGCGTGGTAGCTCACACGTGGTCTGATGTCTGTACATTGCAAGGAGACTTTCACCCAGATGTTTCCATCTGCAATAAATACAGAAGATATAGCAAAAAATTTGGTCCAGTGATAGGTTTGTAGCATAAACCTATTCGCTGGAACGTTAAGGACAATTTACTACACAGCAAAAGCAAGACACAAGTAGGCAAAATTCTTTGCGTTACTCATGCATGAGGGAGAGAACCACGACAAGCGCCGTTCCTTCGCTTGACCCCAGTCGCTCTCGTCCGCTCCCCCATAACATTGTTCTTTTATTGAGCTCACATGAATATACATAGGTTCATTAACATAAGACGTCTACATACACACAAAGAGTACCTTGCCTGTGCGTTGCGTAAGTATGTGTGTGTGTGTGTGGGGGGGGTCAAGATGTGACTCCCCAAAGCTGGTGCCAGGAGTCTAGCGGTCCATCTAAACAAAAGGCTCTTACACTCAAACAGATATACGTGTGTTTGCTATACCATATATCACCAAGAGAAGATATGACCTCTCCTAGGAGGTGTGTGATCTATGCCAGAACACTCTGTAGAGGAGTGAACGCACCCCCCTCTTCATGCTACACAGAGTTGTTACAGACCTCCTAGGATGAGACATTCTTTTAATCTACAAATGATTATATACTTCTAAGCATATATGACTAATTTTTCTAAGCATAAATGACAATAAACAATACAAATCTAACAGATTCTGCATTTTCTGCTGATGTAAACCATAGCATTGTAATAATTAACAATAATCTGTTCTCATTAAAACAAATAATCTATGGTTAAATGCTGACTGTGTGATGAAATGACGCAGACAGCAACAACAGCAGAGCACTCACGAGAAGCTGTGGATGGGCTGAATGAGTACAAGGTCAGGTTTTGGTTCAGAAAGAGAGAGAGCCTGCCTGCGCCTCCTTATCTCTAGTGCCTCTTCCATAATGGATTTGCGTTCGTCTTCTTCTACTTCCACATAGTGAATAGAAATATCACTGAGAAAAGTAAAAAAAAAAAAAAATAAGACGGAGACAAGTTTGTCAGTCATGGAAAAGTATGGTGCAACTCGTAAACAGATTAAGAACTTAAAAGAAAGTTGCCTTTACCATTTCATGAACATCTGCATCGTATCCCTCTTCAGACAAGGTTGTTCCTCAAATATTTTTTCCTTCAACACCAGACCTTTGGTGTAACAATGGTCCTTCTCTAGGGCTTTGGAAATGAAGTACAAACAGCCTGGAAATACATAGAGAAATGTTAGCTACTTTCCCCCCCATACATGAGCTCTTAACCTGACCGTGAAAAGCTTATGATGACATGTTACATACAGCTGTAGTCACTGAGTGTATAGAGTATAGTTATGAGGTTGTCCAGGCAGGGCCAGTGGTCAGGGTTACAGTGCAATCCTTCCTGGAATGCATGACGAGCCAGAGGAATGCGCACCAGTCGCACAGCCACCTGACCAATTTTGTACCACATGTTCACATCAGTGGAATCCAACATGACAGCCTGAGAACAGAGCAGAGCAGAATTTATAGTAAGAACACCTGCCAGCGTTATTCATTCGGTCATTGAATTTAATCAAGTTAAAGTGACACATTACCTCTAAGTAAAACTCCATAGCGGTCTCCAGGTCATCCCGTAACGCAGCCATACTAGCCAGATTTTTAAAAGTTGAATATTTCAGCATCAATCCGGGGTGCTTGAGGCCCACTCTCTGATCATCAGAGGGCATGGCCTGAAATATTAAGAGGATACATTAGATTCAACACCAAACCCATGGGGTCTTGATAAGATCAAGCAAGGTAAATAATGTCAACATGGCCAATTTTATTTACGCAGTGAAACTGAATTCTACACAGAAAATGGTTAACATGATATGTTCATAATGACACAAAGTATGAAAATGTATGTCCTGAGAAACACAAATGGAAGAAAATCTGCAACAATGTGTGAAACTTTAAATATCACAGATCACCACTTTAGTCCTCATGATCAAATGAGCCTCCAAGCTGGCTACGTGTGGCGTTTCAGTTTGAATGCTAAATGCACTGCACTGGTCTCATTGCAATTCACAAACATGGGATGCAGGATGAGCTCATCAGGTAGGGTGCTTAGATGAGTTTCAGAGCTTGAGCCCTTTCATTCAGCTCCTGGAATTTTGGCACTTTCCTGTCAATTATCAACTCCTCCATATCATCTGCAGCCATGCAAATTATAGCCTCTTAATAGTTCATTTTTAAGTTTTTCTTTTCCAACATTTTGATAACAGCATCCTGGGTAGGTTCGGGGTCTCCTTCTCTGCCTTTATAAAAGCTTTTGTTAAGGTCTGCGCTGCTGATAAATTGATTTTCTCCAGCTCTTTAATAAAGAGAAACATCACAGCGTAGAGAGCCAACGGAGCAAGTGAGGCAGCGTCTGCTTCATTCTTTATCTCCCCCATGGTCATCCTTGACCAAGCGATGGACTTCTGTGCATGCACACATCCACTGATGCCGGTTTCACCACATTCAATCAGTCATGGAGACTGACAGAATGGGAGCAGACAAGGATCTTGGGTGAGATGGCTGTCAGTGATGAGAATACCGGCGCACTGTTGACTGGATGGTGGAATTATAGAAAAAAATAAATGACCTCTATAGGTAATGCGCTAATTTTAGAACAGCTTTAATTTAAGGAGCGCCACAGTTGTTAGCACTGTTGCCTCACAGCTACTACGTCCTAATTACGAATCCACCATCTGATTGGGGCAAAGCTGTGTTGCGTTTGCATGTTCTCCCCATGTTTTTGTGGGTTCTCTCCAGGTACTCCGGCTTCCTGCCAGAGACCGTCTCAATGTGTTAGCCCTGCGATAGATTGCTGACCTGTTCAGGGTTTACCCTGACTCTCGCCCTGGGATAGCCAGGATAGCCCACCCACCCCCACAACCCTGAAAGTGTAAAAGAATGGATGGATGGATGGGATGTTCTGTGCAACCATATTATTAGTTTGTGTTGGTGTGTTTACCTCTTTGAGCAGTGGAGTTTTGAGAAGCTCATGGTAGGCCTTGGCGGACTCCTCAAATTTATCATGTTTCTGCAGATCCAAAGCTTTGTGATATAAAGCGAATGCCTCTGCTTCCTATTGACAGAATCAAACGGGGGAATACAACTGACTTAATGGGATGTACAGAGATGAACGACTGCATCAGCAGATAGAACTAATATTGCTTATTCATCAGCATATAGTATGTAGCCTACTTGAGCCTCTTTTGTCTGACTCTTGCTGTTTCTCAGGGGGTCTTGAGACTCGTCTGCAGCTGCCGAAGCAGCATTTAGTGCTGCTATGCGAATCTGTGTAAAAGGGCAGAGAGAAAACGCTTTACCATGCAGTAATCTGTCTTAGGCAAGGGAGTGTGCGCAGTTACAGTGAGGATGTAGCTGACGCTGTGATTCAAGGTCTTACCATTTTAATATTTGAAAAGCAGCTCTTCTGCCTTCACGGTTCGCAGATTTCGTTGAATGCAAGAAAAACAAAAAATACACTGCAAAGCCATTTAGTATGTCCTCTGTGTCTTTTCCATTTACTGTTATCTATTCATTTGAGTGTATGTGAGAGCTTTGGGCGTACACAACCTACAACACAGAAAAGCAATGCGAGCCGGGGTTTCTGTCACGCCACGTATTTGCTCTTTAAAGAGGAGATTACGACCACTTGGGACCGACTAGCTCACATTACCGACACGCCATTCAAAACCAAATCTGGTTAACTTAGCTCTCTGTAAACGATATTTCGCTCTTAGCAAATATACAGAACTCTGGAGAGTAGATGCTAAACGTAGCTCACAGTTTCTCCAGCTAGCCGAAATTAGCAGAGACGTTTGTGAGCTAACTGTAGCTTGTGGTCCGCCGGGCGACCGTCACTTCCAGAGCTCAGCGACTTACCATTCATTCTCAATTAAACTACACCTGTAAAGTTTCAGGTACTCGAGCAACATAACAAACCCTGAAAACTCCGCGGCTACGAAGCACGAAGCAATTTAGAAACTTAACCTATACATCATCCTTTGTTGTTGTCAAACATGGATGAGACCCTGAGAATGTTTGCGTCACTGGATGACATTTGCCACCCGCCAATCAGTAACGTGGTCACTGATTGGTCAATACCCAGTGGGCGTACTCTTATGACCAACGATACTGTATGATATTGGGTGACACCGTCTGGGTTCGCTTTATTACTACATCGCCGTACGCCTGCCGGAGGGGCAGCGCGACAAGGCATTTGAAGTGTCGAATATCCTGCGTTCCGACAAGGAAAAGGGGGGTACGGAAGCGAAGGCAAAAGAAAAATACAAGTGTATCGTGATACACTTATATTTTTCTTTTGCCTGGGTGGCAGCTCTACGCTTCCGTAAAGGTGGCCCAATTGTTGGAATTAAAAAGAATATTGTATATTATCCTAATCTGTGCAACAGAAACCCAACCTGCCAAATGCGTACTCTTGCATAGTGTTATTTTAAACTACATCGGTGACCAATCAGGAATCTCTATATATAAAATTGCAAATTAAAGTTTGGGGCAAAATCAAGTCGGTCAGAGGGATGCGCACTTGTTATTGGTTATATCTTTATTTTCCAAATGTGGATGCTCCGCGAAATAACATTATATCTTTATAATAGTGCCGTGCGTATATTTTAGTGGTTAATTAAAATGGGAAGAAATTATCCTGTTGCTGGTAATTATACTATCATTGATCATCAATCATACTAATTGAATAGACCGGTTTTCCCAGCAAGTAGCCCATTAAAAAGCCCCTCTGCGGTCTTAAAGCCTCACTGGGACAGCAGGCTATTTAAACAGCACGATGTGCATGAGTGGCTCGTTACAATACCTGTGCCAGCTTCCTAAAAACGAATATGAACTTTTAATATGCAGAGATATGCTTATCCCCTCTTGACCAAAGTTAAAATAACTTCATCAGAAGCTAGGCTAACAGTAGTATGTCAAGTCTGCGCAGAGGTCCATTCGTTAGTGTGCACTAGTGTCATGGTCCACAGTTAGATAGGTAAGCAAGTGCACAGATTTGGTAAAGATAACACCGAGGGATTTGGGAACATCCTATTGCAACAAATACTTTGAGCAGAAAAATCAGTAGCCTTGTACATGTTTGTTTGTACGTTTACTTGTTCTCATCAAAGTCCAAGCTATTAAATCTTCAAACAACTGTGTACAATCAGACAAAAAAATGTCTAAGAATGTCTAAGAGAAATGTTGTGTTTCTCCTACACCATTCATAACTTATCAATTATGCATTAATAATGGCAACATTTATTAATTACATTTTTTTCTTGATTTGCGACACTCCAAAACTGTATGTAAACTGCAAAACTAACAGAAATACACGCAAAGTTTGTAGTAAAATACATAGCCATCTCATATTTTTTTTCCAAGTACGTCTTTAGACCGGTTCTGTAGTTCGGCCTGTGCACTATAAAGCTGACTGCCCATGGATGGACGTGCATATGTTCTTGAGAATCCAATTCCCCATATTTACAAGATAAAAATGCAACCCTGTTTCCTGGAAAGCGTGGATGTTGCAGCATAAGCAGCACGTGTGCATAACATATAAAATGTTGAAACTGAGACATGTTGTTTTACGAAAAATATCGCTTCATTTTGAATGTAACACCAGCCACATACAGCCCATGAGTATTATTGAATTAATTTATAATATATATATTTATTCACCAAATATACAGTTCATATTGGCTAAATCAATTCAATTCAATTTTATTTATATAGCGCCAAATCACAACAAA
>NW_024582456.1:1831244-1842497 GCF_018398535.1 Haplochromis burtoni
TAATATTCTGTAACTCTGTAACTTCTGTCGGTGCTGTGCTTTTTTGGAAATCGAATTTCCCAGAGGAACCCACCCGAGGGATTAATAAAGTTCTATCTAATCTAATCTCTAATCTAACATTGTGACATGCATGGGAAACAATCAACCACTAGAGGGCAAACTTTTATCTATAATCATGAGAAGATCCAGTGTGTGTGTGGGGGGGGGTTTCACCCTTTTTTCAGCACCCCAAGATGCTGAGCTGATTACCTTAGCAAACGTTTGCTGTGATAGTTGGATCATAATAGAAATTTCACTGATACCTTTTCAGACACTGCTGACAAATTGTATAAAATGATGCAAAGCAGTGGCTAAAAGATGGTTTCCCCTTTCTTCTGTAGTTTGCACAGATATGTGATAGAAAGATGAGGTCTTTGTCAGGGTTTCTGATGACGAACTGCAAGAAAACTGCAGCTTCTAGGTGTAACAGTATATCATCTTTGTCCTCACTGACCCTGTCTGTTGCAGTCCCTTGTTGCTCTTTCTTTGCTTCTCCCCCGCCTCCTCCATCCCTACACTCATCCTCACCCACCCCATCTCTTCCTTGGCTGAGACCGGCTGGCTGGCACTATTATCAATTCTTTCTGTCAGCATGCCTGCAACAAAAAAGAAAAAAGAAAAAAAAAAAGCTTACGTCACAGTCATTACTGGCCCTATAAAAGTCAGAGTGATGCAGATTCACTGTGCAGTCGGCCCGGCAACATTCACAGACACAGAGCAGCTCGTCTCACTAGTCATGGCTTCCGCAGGCTTTGACCCTTACTTTTCTTCTGCTTACAAGAAGAGGGGAGTTGTGCGCAGCGGAGGATATGGGACTGGTGGAGGGGGAGCAGCTAGGTCTGCCTACTCCACCCACTCTGCCCCAGTAACTTCCTATGCATCTTCACGCAGAAGTTATCCTGCATACGCCCGAGCTACTTCCAGCTACTCCACCATCCTTTCTACTCCTGTGCTTGCACCTGCTCCTGAGCTACGCCTTGACCAAGCAGCCCAAGTCAGCTCTGAGTTCAAAGCAGTAAGGACCCAGGAGAAGGCTCAGCTGCAAGACCTGAATGACCGCTTTGCAAGCTTCATTGAGAGGGTCCATGAACTTGAGCAGCAGAACAAGTTGCTGGAGACTGAGCTCCTGCTGCTTAGGCAAAGGCAGACGGAGCCATCCAACATTCGGGCCCTGTATGAGCATGAGATCCGCCAGCTCCGCGTAGCTGTGGAAGAGGCCCGCCATGAGAAGCAAGCAGCCCAGGACCACAGGGATCAGATGGAGGATGTGCTGAGGAACCTGCAGAAACAGTATGAGGAGGAAGTGCTTGGCAGAGAGGAGGCCGAGGGCAGGCTCATGGATGCCAGGAAGGGAGCAGATGAAGCCACACTGGGCCAGGCCGAGCTTGAGAAACGAGTCGAGACCCTGCTGGAGGAGCTGACCTTCCTGAAGCGTCTCTGTGAGAGTGAGATTGCGGAGCTGCAGGCCCAAATCCAGTACAGCGCAGAGGTGTCAGTGGAGATGGAGGTTGCCAAACCGGACCTGTCTGCTGCCCTCCGTGACATCCGAGTGCAGTACGAGAAGCTGGCACAGCGCAACCTGCAGTCAGCCGAAGAATGGTTCTGCAACAAGATGAATGTCATGACAGTGGGCGCCACTCGCACCACGGAGACTGCACGCAGTGCCAAAGATGAAGTTGGAGAGTACCGCCGGTTGCTTAAAGCCAAAATGCTGGAGATTGATGCCTGCCGCGAGATGAACCAAGCTCTGGAAAACCAACTACAGGAAGTGGAGGAGAAACAGAGTGGTGAGATTGCTGCACTGCAGGTGAGGCACAGAAACAAAGGAAGTGCAGTGACCTCTGTCTCTTTCCTGTGATAAAAAAAAAAAAAGAAGTGATCCTTTGTTATTTTCTGTTACTCAGAGGAGTCACAGAGCAGATATTTAACTTATGTACATATAACATTTCTCTTTGTACAGGATACAATATGTGAACTGGAAGAAGAGCTGAGGGCAAACAAAAATGACATGGCTCGCTACTTGAAAGATTACCAGGACCTTCTGAATGTGAAGATGGCACTGGATATCGAAATTGCTGCATACAGGTAAGTGTCTTATACATAGTGTCCCACTGTCTTATATACTGGATGGTAATTGTGGAATACACAATAAAATGGGTAATTAGGCATCTCATCTTCTTGTAATGTGTGCTTTATCCTATCAGGAAGCTTCTTGAGGGAGAAGAGAATCGTTTGAATGTGGCAGGACCGATTTCTGTCACTGGGTACTCCCAAGCCATGTTTTCTGCTCCGTCCTATGGAAGAACGCAGATCTCCATGCATTCTCAGCTGAGCTCTGCAGCTCCATACCTGCTGAGCTCCCGCCTGTATACTACATCGCTGCCCACAGAGGAGACAATATCTGCAAGCCAAGCACAGCAGGCAGAGGCTAGCCCTCCCGAAGAGGAGGAAGAAGAGCAGGTGGAAGAGGAAGAGAAAGCTGAAGAAGAAGAAAAGGAGGAAGAAGAGGCAGAGCAGGAGGAAGGGGGGGAAGAAGAGGAGGAGGAGACAGCAGAGAAGGAAGGAGAAGAAGAAGAGGGAGAGAAGGAGGAAGAGGCAGATGCAGAAGGTTAGTGTGGTAAATTTCCATGTATGCCCCTGTGTGTGTCTCTGTGTGTATGTAGTGGGAAACTAATGTGACCTTTTATCTTTCTTCACCTCATTTTCATCGTGAAGAGGCTGAAGCAGAGGATGGAGAAAAAGAAGATGAGGGGGAAGGAGGAGAGGACGGCCAGCCTGAAGATGAGGAAGATGCCGAACAGAAAGAAACAGAGGGCGATGAAGAGGGTGAGAAGGAGGAAGAAACTGTAAAAGAAGAGGAAGCAGAGGCTGAAGAGAAAAATAGGAAAACAACAGATAAAAAAGTCTAACTTTACTCATTTTAAAAACAAAGTGCTAGCCTGTAGCTAAAAGGATGTTCCAAATCCTCTGGTGCTCCTATTTGCTCTGATGTCTCATTCAAATCAAATGAAAATATCTTAAAAAAGTGCTGGTGACCTTCACCGCTGTGTGGTCGACACGAGTGAAAGCTTGTACCTGAAAGCATGTATGCACAGGTACACTCTGCAAAAGATTAAAAAAATATATTTACAAAGACAGGATGTGTCAGGAGTAGGAATTCTGCTTGGTGGAGAAATGTTTGCTGGTGCTTTACCTTAACCAAAATATGCTTATGTAACTGCCTTGTATGTGCAATAGCCTTCAAGTCCATCGTGTGCTGCATTGAACTCCAATAAAGCCTTGAAGCCTTCTTAACCAGAAGCTATCTCCTGGATTTTCATTTTTCCATACAAAAACAATTTGCAATGGTGTGTTAAATCGAGTCACATTTAGCATAAATAAAACGCATAAAAAGAAAATCATATTCAGTGTCCAAGTCCTGTGACTCACTTGCACATGTCAGGATGGAAATTTTTCCTTCCTAATTAGCCCCTGAGCTTCTTTTTCTTTCATTCAGAGTCTTAAAGTAAAATGCTACTGTTGCACTAGAATGTTAATGGAGGTTAATGGAAAAGTACAGAAATGGCAGCCAGAGGGCCTTGCTTCTGTTCACCACGATAAATCAGCTCACAACTGACTGAGAGGAGGAGGGCTGCAGCAAACCAGCACGGTCAGCAAGTCTGGATCATCTTAGGTCTTATTCAGCAAAAAAAAAGAAAAGAAAAAACACACACCAGTCCACAATTAAAATGCATGAAAAACAACACACGACACAATAAATTTTCAGTGTATCGGGCAAGCATTAATCTTTTAGCTTTTCAACATGACAAAGCCAATAAAGTCTCCTTAGATTTCCAGTAACTTGTGAAACCAAAGGCTGGTGTTAACGAATTGTGTTAAGCTGGCGTTTTAGGCTTTTTAAGTCAGCAGGTCGTCCGCTGTCCCGTCTGTGTTTGATCAGCGAGCTGACACCGGTGTTTTTTTCCTGCTGCCTCACCCTCATCCACATCACTGTCCATAAATCAGGGCGCCCTGAAACCTTTATGACTCAGCTAGTCTGCTGCACCAAAGAATCTGGCAAAGTGTCAGCTCATGCAGAACAGCGAGGAGTGGAGGAAGAAGAGAGAGCAATTTCATTATTTCATTAGGGAGAAAGACAGACAGATTGAGGGTGGACTCGGGGGGTGGGGGCATTGGAATAGCTTGCTGCATTAAAACCTTGACAGAGGACAGACTGTCTTTATCCAGCAAATAGGTGGAGGATTTCAGGGCTTCCTTTAGGCATTTGCAGAGATGCAGTTCTTATCACTTAAGTAAACCCCAAACACACACACACACACACACACACACAAATGGGATACACAAATGGTTAGAAGTGCTGCATCATATAATTTTAAGCACATAATGGCCCTTTTAATTCATTCAGCAGATTTCCTACTCAGTGTCGCATGTATAAAGGCAATGCCCTAAACACTGTGCAGTATCTTTTGCCACTCTCTCGCCATCCCCCATGTCCTCAATTTACCTCACTCGGTGCTACACACACCGCCATCCTCCTCGTTATGTTGCTCTTGGTTGCCACAGTAGAGTCGGTCCAGAGGAGCACTCCGTTTAATTATTAGAAATTCCACTTTAGAGTGAATTTGGCTTTGTGTTACACACACCTTTCACCACTCAGACAGAGCAATACAGCAAATGTTTTTTTTACTGGATTAAAAGACCACTAATTACATACCACTGGGTGGATTATAACACACAAACCACGCTGCACATAGAATGCTGAAAAGGGTATAAGGCTGCTCGGAGCAGAAATAGTAAACCACCAGTAGGATGTATAGCTATTCTCCCACTTGCCTTCCATACAGCTAGGGAGCCTCGCAAGGTTTTGTGCATGTGTGTGCCTACAGCTTGTGTGAAGCAGCTCAGGGCACAGTGGGGGACAGATCCCCTGTAAATGCAGCATATCAAAGCAAGGCTGTATTATTTTTATAACATTTCATCTCTCAGATACTGACTTTCAGCTCGTGTTTCATCTGTCACATTTGGGCTGTGAACGGACTGGTGTATAAATCTTATGGCCCTCTTCCTCTTCTGGGCATAACACTATGTTAGAGGCAGGGAGGCCTATCACCGGGGCCCACCGGAGACCTCCAAGAGTTACATCCCTTTGATGAAAAAGAGAGAGAGAGAGAGAGAGAGAGAGAGAGAGAGAGAGAGAGAGAGAGAGAAAACAAAGAGCTGGAGGTGCAGCAGGAGATATTGACAAAAACCAAGCTAAAAAAAGTGTCAGGATTGTACAGTAAGTGTAAACTCTTGTTTTATGATGTAGATGAAATTAACTGATTCAACTTTGTGTCAGATTTAGAAAGAAATTACTAGTCAATAGATATACATTCACTCCCGTGTAAACACCCTGGATCATTTGACATAGTCAACATTAAAAATTGAATATAGACCTTCTGTTATGATCACTATCATTATAATTTCCAAAGGGTAAAAATCTCAGGAGTAATAGTGGTTTGTAGATTGTTACAAATATCATGAAAGTATCGATAATTTCAATATCAATGCCGATATTGGTATCGGCTCGATACTAGGGTGACTGATACGACCAAAATTTGCAGTCTGGCACAGCATTAATCTACAAAGCAGAATCCCAGCATTACTAATCTTTTGTGGTCTTTTATGGAATATTAATTAAGTTGTTTTGTTAAAACAAAAAGCTGCACTTTGATACACTCTGGTGTACATGCCTAAGAAAACATGAGCATGAACTCTTTTTTTAAAAAAAAAAAACACTGCAGGAATGAATGCTTTCCATGTCTTTGGAAAGATGGTGTTTTCACCTTGAAAGCAGCACTTGTCGTCCAGATTATGGGTTTTAAATTGTAGGTGGGCGGGCATGTGCTCCCAGGCTCCGGTCCAGACAGTGATTGTGGTGGCACTGCAGTCTGTCTTTTTCTCTTTTTTTTGGATGGATGTTCAACACGGAAATCTGGATAAGAGTTGCAGCTCCCTCTGCTGATCTGAGAGAATGGTCTAATTAAAAAGCCTGTGTCAAAAGAGCCCTCACGCTGGCCTGGAAGGCAGCAGGCAGAGACCCTTTCATTTAAAGAGGTTGCAAACTCCAGTTCTATAAATAGATTCTCATGTGTACATACAGCTTAGCTTCAATTTTCAGATGGCCTCATGCACCCACTTTCAGTGCTACAAAGAATGCTTCAGTGAGTCAGATGGAGACAAATGGGAAAGCCTCAGGGTGCATCCCTTCTCTTGCATCACAACCTGAAAATGAGATGTTAGGCATGTGGATACAAATGTGCTGAAGCTTGTTTAGACTATACCTGTGAAAGTGGAGGGTGTGATCACATATATTGACACTGTATATTTCCTTAAGTCATGTGAGGGCTACATTTATCGTCCTGTAGAAATAACACTGTTTATCTAACTAGGATCTTTGCACAGGAAATGTGGTGACACGTCAGCAGGCTTCAAAAGCATGCAGCAAACATGAGAAACAGAAGCTTTTTTTTTTTTTTCAAAACTACAAATGTCTCAGAAAAAGAAACAACAGAGAAAGTCAACAGGAGCCTGTGCCCCAGGATGTAGAGTTGTCATGCACTGGCAGGGCATTGACCTATCCTCATAGAGCTGCTGGACTGAGCAATTACCTGTATCTGCAGCCTGACAGCCAGGTGGATGCCCAACCCCAATTTGCCTTTGGCATCTTGTGGTTCTGGCTGTGGACCTATAAATCCATTAAGCCTTTTTTGTCGACTTGTGTTTCAGGAACTGAACCGCCCTCCCTCAGAGGGGGCAGTGCGACTCTGTGCTCAGATCCCTTCCACTTAGAAGTCTCTGAGGCCTCCGTGCTTTCCTCACATTATACTAGAAAATCAGAATTCACTGAGTTTAGTAATTCCCGACGCTGAGGAAAAGTCAACTCAGGTCAAGCTTTATAACACTTCATACATATGGATGCCCATTGTGCTTCATCTTTGTGCATGCCACAAAAAACAAAACAAAATGCACACACACGGGCATATGCATTCAAGCTTTTCCCTGCAGAAAAAAACTCATCAAATGCAGCAGAAAATAACAAGGTGGACGCTGGATTGAGAGCTTATTTATTATTATTTCAGCTGTCTGTCATACTAGATGCACATTCATCTGTCCGACGATACACTGAGAAAGCCCGAGGCAATGTAAACGGATAGTGTATCCCGCAATAAAGACAAAAAGATTACTGCTAGCTCTGATTTTTTTTTTATCTACCATATCAGCAGCACATCCTCATCACCAGGACAACTTCTTTGCTTTCATGTAGGAAGCTGAGAACAAACAGTGTTTATGTCCCAGCTGTTGTGGCTCTGAGCTGCTTGTGCAACCTGTTTCCATTTACTTTGCACATGTGCACACGGCTGGATTATAAACTGTTTTATTTCCAGAAAAAGGAGGCTTTATTATCAAAATACTGCACCTAGTCAAAGAGTAGCGCAGGCGTCTGCCTGACCTGATCTAAATGAGACAATGAGGGCAAAAGGGGTTTCTAGTAAGGAACAGCCTGTCTCCTTCTATTGCTTATGGAGCATTAAACTTCAGGTGAACTCTGGGGTTCAGTCAGCTTGTAACTCGGTCTCTCGCGCTCTCTCTCTTTCAAACACACACACTAACACACCAGTGCACGCAGACACCCATCTAAATTTCATGATTTCTCCTTATGGAGGAAGAGCAGAAGTAGATATTAAAAAAATACCATGGCAGACCATAAATGTGACTCAAGAATGAGGCTTATCTATAGTACTGCAATAGCAGACAGCAGTCAGGTGATGGCACTGTTGCATTCCTTTTTGCAAGCTTGAGTGTTTTCTTTATAACTTCCCAAAAGCAACTCTTTACATTTCATATGAGAGATTTTGCCCAAAGCACAAGAAGAATCAGAGGCAAAAAGGGCACGAGCAGATGCGAACACCCTCCTACAATGAACTCAGCGAGCACCTACGGCTCAGCCAGAAATAGGTCACAATAATCATCTGTAACGGCTCAAGTCATAACCTTGAAAATTCAGTTACAAAATACATCCCTGGTCCCCAGTATTCTGGATGGCCTCAGTCAGTGTACTTAAACCATTTAGCTCTGTAAAACTGGTTAAACTTACAGCAGAAAGAAAACATGCACAGTCACTCAAAATCCTATCAACTAAGAGCAGAAATGCTTTCCGGCTTTAATTAATTACAGTTTTGTCTATAGGCTTATAAAGTGCTATTTTGTAGTTCCCATATGTTTAATAGTCCCCCACACCACAACCACCCTTTTTTAAATAACAGCTTCTAATCAGACTGCTCTGCATTAGTAATAATTCATTACAAGCTGTGTTCAAAAAAGAGACACATCACAATAGATGGGGGACAGAATAATGGAAATTGTCCTGGTACAACAAAAGCACCACGGCTGAACATTACTGACAGCACCATTTGGTTGACCAGTGGCAGCAGAAAAATAAACACATATGACGGGCAAACAAAAGGCTGAATGGGCTACCAGATCTCAGAGCCAACAGCTGTAAATTACTTCAGTGGGTAGGGGATGGGAAGGCAAAGGGAGGGGAAAGGGTGAAGTCTCATCTCACTGATGGACAAATCAGCAGTTGTGTTTTCTGGCATTGCCTCCATAGGCTTCTCCTAATTTTGTGGCTTTCATGGAATGGGCCACAGTTAAATCAGATATAGTCTTGACTATGAGAGCATAACTAGAGAGGGGCCGAACAATCCAAATATCAGTAGTACCAATACTAACGCTGATATTGGTATTGATACTAGCATGACAGGATCGATATTTTGTTTCTTTCCCAAAGTCAGTATGCAGCCCACAGGATTGTGATAAATAAATATTTGTTTTTTGAAAATGAAAAAATATGCTAAATATACTATTAAAATGTCTATAGCCTATAACACATTTAAACAACAGAACTTGGCCCTAAGTGCTTTAAAGACAGGCTCATTTATATTCCACGTCTCCAAAAAACATAGTTTCAAAAATAAATGAACATTTGAAAGGTGTGTTTTGTTGTGCTAATTGTTGTGGAAAATAAAAAGCAAAGTGTAATCAATAAAATTGTTCAAATGTGTGAAGAACTTGTAATTGGATGATAAGTCATGACACAGTGATCTCCCTCATGTAAGCTGCCTTTAAGGTATAAGTATCATTCTCGGTATTGGTATACCGATACTGGTACCAACATTTGCAGTATCACACAGTGCTGAGCACCACCAGCTGCAGCAGGGACTCTGCAGTTCAATCTCATTTTGAATTAAAAAACAATAACCTGGCTATCATTTATTTATTGCTCATCAGTGATTTATAACTCTGTCTTCAATTAATTATTCCTCTGTAAGATTGTCAACTTGTGAGGCAGTGGCCTCCTGAAACCGACACTATCGGGAGTCACTGGAGCAAAGCGAGAGATAGTTCAGTCTTCTCTAATTTCCCCGAATTCAATTTGAAGCTCATTTGAGGATTTATGAGGAACTGTTAAAGTTATCGATTGACTGATGGCGAGAGCAAAATAGCTGCTGGGACTAAGGTTGCCTGGGACAACTACCTCCCCTTGATGAAATAAGTCCCTGCGGTGTATTGTGGGACTGCCCTGCGTTGTATTGCGCTGGGGGTTGGGGGTTAGCTCGTCAAGTGAATGGTTCACGCCTATCCCGCTCTCTCCTCTCTCGGCCGTGTTGTGCCCTCCTCTCCCCTCCCCGTGAACAAGTTATGATGGCGGAACTGTAGATCTCGGGACGAGCAGGAGTGCACCGCCCGCCCTCGGTTAGCAAGTGTATATACTTATTTATTTATCCACCCAACTTCACGTCTTCCCCCTCAGCTATGACCCGCTGGATTCCTACTAAAAAAGAGAAGTACGGAGTGGGTAAGTGTTTGTATTTAACTACGTGCCCACCACCCCTCTTTATTATTTTCTTTTGCTAGTGAACAACTCTCCGCGTTAACTCCCAGAAACTCCACCAACTTCAAGAGGGACAAGAGTCGGGAAGTTGGGAAACTTAAGTTACTGGCGACTTTGTTGCTGTTGTTCTTTGTGACCTGAAGTGATTGTTACCACACTGTTGCCCAACTGGGTTTCACAAGCTTCCCTGTGGGGGCTTGTTCTCCCGTTTGTCCCTCTGTGCAGTTTGGTTTTAAGTGAGAAATTATTTACAGTTCAGTTACTACAATGTGCGAGGAGAAATGGGGGAAGAGCCGGGAGTTCAGTGAACGTATCAGCCATTCTTGAGTTTATAATCCCGCCGAGCTGAAGCTGTGCTGTAGTTAAGGTGAACTTGAATGAATCGTCATTTTGCTGAAAGGTCCTTTCCTTCAAGGACTCCTGTCGGGCCCCCACATGGGATCCGCTGCTGTGACTGCATGCCTCATGTGAGATAGTGGAGGAATGTTATTTGCATAGGCACGAGAGGAACTTTGTGGACAAGTGGCATTTGGCTACATTTACATAAGACTGTAATGTGTCAATGCAGTGGACCATGACCACGTAGCATATGTTTGTGGTCCTCACGACTGTATTTTACACTTAAGTTTGTTAAACTAAGGTGTGGCCCTTCCACCTGTGTGTGTGTGTGTGTGTGTGTGTGTGTGTGTGTGTGTGTGTGTGTGTGTGTGTGTGTTTGAGCTTGCAGTTTACTTTGCATGTATGAATGCATACACGTATGCTCGTGCTATCAGGTACCAGTTATCCACGCCCTCAAGGCAAATCAGCACAACTGTTGTCTCTGTTAGGAATCCCTTTGATGTTTACTGTAAAGATTTTATAGCCTACACAGGTTGTCTGGTCATCGGTTTCTTCCCTGAGTCACTGCTGGATCTTTTGCTTTAAGCTACAGACACTTACCAATATCGCTTCCTGGTGTACTACACACATGAGAGTGAATATATCTGGTGTCTTTTTTTCCCTTCTTCTCTGGATGAATCACAGCTTAGGACTGAAATACCTTGGCTGTGTTCTCTAACCTGGATCCCCCGCCCATGACTTTATTTTGGCTTTAAATAAAATGTTCTGTGCTCGATTTGCTGTTGTGACTAAAAATATTTCTAAGCCACAATTCTAAGGCCGCATGTGTTTCTCTGCACACAAACTCTGCCTTTTGGTTTGCATGTGACCTTGTTTTAGCAGCTGATATCGAGGAATATATATATATATGTATGTGTGTATATATATATATATATATA
>NW_024582456.1:1842517-1848951 GCF_018398535.1 Haplochromis burtoni
ATAAAAATGTTAATCCTTTTAGATCCCAGTGTGGTTTTCAAAACCGTATCTCTGATTGATTGTGTAGATGGTGCCATTCTCCTGACATTATTTTTCTTCCCCCAGAAACAAGGCAGGAGTCACTAACGTTGTACGTAATCCTTAAAATGCCATCGGACCCCCGTACAAGGGCTTACATTTTTAATCCGATTAGTTAACCAAGGCTGTGCTCAAATACGGGCAACTACACTTTTTTGGATGAAAGAAGAGATTGTAAGGGTTCTGATCATATCAGTTATATCACACTAGTTAATGGGGAAATGTGAATAATAAGGAGCTTAAGAGCTGTAATGGTGAATTTGTGACACTGTCATAATAGGATAGCTTCATATTTTTTATATCCAGAAGAGAAACGCTGCCCTGGAGGCTCAAAGGCATTGAAATCGCCAGGTCTTGGGGAGTGATGACACATGTGTGGCTCCAGAGGGAGCTCTGGAAAATCCGGTAAATTACCTCAGGTGATGTCAGTTGAGTCAGCATCAGTCGAGACTTCACGTCTGAGGAAGAAGAAAAAAACCTGGAGGTACGGAATACAGAACGACCAATACCGGTACATTTAAATTCCCGGCTAATATTGGCCTGCTTCAGATATGCCACTGTTGGTGTGTATGCTGTGTATTATGTGCGCCGACAAGGAAATATAATGCAGGAGAAGATGCTTGGGGTATTTTACGAATGAAATTCACAGTTTATCCAGTAGAGCAGCGTTGACTTCATTGTTTTTATGCTAATGACACATCGCAGCTGGTGCCTGCCTTTTTATTGTAAACTGTGACCAGTTTTTGAAGTGACCCTGTTGTTACAATGACTCTATTATAATTTTTTTCTTCCTGTTTCAGTATAAATGCTGTGTGTTCAGTACAGTGTAGTACTGTGATAGTTTGCATGGAGATATTTTATTGATGCAGGGACACGAAAGATCTATGTTTTATAAAGTAAATGGAAATACTCATGGAATACTACAAACAAGAGGGCTCATCTAATGCACCACCACACTGAGAGAATGTTAGTGGAGCTGACGTACACTAAATTGACTCAAGTGAAAAATTATCTATCACTGGACACACTTACAGAGCAACCGCCTAATTCAGAGCACGCTAATGGCTCAGTCACACAAATGAAAATAGGACACTAGCCTCCTTACGTCTATGAAGTCTAGCTTATGGCAACATTTATGGCAGGTTTTAGTGACAGTGTTGGCACGTTTGACTCATTTTACAACAATAAAAAGACTGGGGTGAGATAACTTTATCTTATTGGATGAAACCAAGTTTAACCGTGAGGGCTTAATTTGCAGTTGTTAATTTGCATATGTCTTTGCAATATTCTGTTAAAATGTTAAGAAAAAGGTAAAAATTCTCAATCTGTTGTTTCCCCATACCTACTCTACGCATAGTTAAAGAATATAGGCAGATATGTTGATAATGGAATTTTCCATGAAATCCATCAAAGTCTTATCAGCACTGGCTGGTAAATCCACTAATATAGTGTGCAGCATGAAAGAAGTTTCTTCGACTTCTGAAGCTGTAGCTCATCTCTGCTTGGAGGTAGATTGGTTGCCAGTCTACACAAGGCTCCTTTAGATTTAGAATAGCATGCCTTTATTGCCTCTGCAAAATGTTGCACAATTAAATTCTGATGTATCTCCTGTTAGCCGTGCATACATACAGAGGAACCACTACGGGGAGAACAAAACCGCTGCATCAGTGCGCCTCCACCCTTGTCAAAGCAGACCTCTTCCACTATTCTGGAATAAGAACATGAATTTTCTGGCTGTGCTAAATCGAACCTTATCCCTTTTAAGAACTGTCCATTGCGACGCTCACAGTATTATTTGATAACAACACTTACTCGCTGGCGGTACTCATTAAAAGGGCCCCTTCAGAAATGTTTGAAGAGGCCTAAAAATATCGCCTTGAATAATAATGTGTGTCTGAGAAGGGCTTACACTCTTCAAGAAAATGTAATAGACCATCTAAAAATTCTTAAAAGCACAATGTGAAAGTTAGTTTCATTAGAACCGTGATGTCTCCCGATAAACTGAGTGGTGCGCTATCGTTTTACGTGCCCTGGGTGCATCAGGTGTCCAAATCAGTCTTGTGTAAGCAGTTTGTTGGCCCACAATGACTGTGAAAATAGCTGTGTCACAGTTATGCTTGTTCACATACATACAAATTTAAGCTGATGAACACCCTTTAGTGCAGGGAAGTCGAGACAGTTCCAGTGAAGTAACGATAAACATTTCTGAGTAACAATAAGCGGCTTGTGTGATAATTGAGTCATAATTGTAAAAGCTGTCTTACAGTTTCTTACAAGCAACACTTCTGCCCCCTCTTATTACCTGAAGTTTTCCTCAGAGAGCTGCCATTCTAGCCACCACAACTTCCACTTGATGAAATTAGGCAATAAATAGCATGTAGCATTTTCTTTAAAATGATGAACCGCTTACTTTTGTTCTCTCTGCTTGCCTGGGGCGGGCGGGGTTGGGGGGTGGAGGTTGTTATTAACAAAATCCACTGGCTTTGCAGCGTAAATACATCACAGTCATTACATCCCCCAGTTTGCCAATCTTGCCATGTCAAACCTAACTGCAGTCGGTGATTTGGAGATAAGTGCTGCCTTCGTTCTCAGTTCGGACAGACTGAACCAATACCTGTTTGCTTTTAAAACGTAATAGCAGATGAATCTCCTTCTTCTTTTACAACCTGGTGAAAGAAGTCTGTACTTCTAAGGTTTTTTTAATTTTCTTTTTCTGTTTAATGTTGCAGCAGGGTTTTTTCCCCCTACCCAAATAAAAAGATGAACCCAAGCTGCTCTAATTTTATCCTTTTTTGCACTTTTTGCTTTGAACTTGAGAATTAACTTTCTGATTTATGGATAACATAAAAAGACTTATTAGCTGGAGCACAGTTTTAAGATAATTTCTGGCTGTCTAGACAAGGAGATGGGAGGCTCGAGGCTTTTCTTGTGAGGCCTTTACCTTTTGAGAAATGCTGCCGGGGGAGAATTGGCTCAAAAGCAAACCTTAATAGACTTACTTATCTAATGGCTTTTTGGAGAGATACTAACTGAACCTGTCCCTGCTTTTGGTAGTGTATGACATTTGTATGCCACAAGAGATACTGGATGTGATACATCACTGAGGGGTAGTTTATAGGAGGAAATAATAATATTTTAGTAGTTGCATCTGAAAAGTGATTTGATTTTGTATAAATGAATATGCTGCCTGTGCATCAAACCCCGTGCAGCGTGGCACTTAGTATTTCTATCCCATTATGGTCTTTATGTTATTTTTTTTTTTTTTTACTGCACTGAAGGCTTTTCTACATTGAATGCAGAGGATTTGTATAGTAACCTTTTCAAGGATTTCTTTCAGAAATTGATTCTTTCATCATTTAAAGCTGTTTTTTTTTCTTTTCTTTTAATGCTGTGTTGTTTTATCTTGGTCATGCAATGGTCCTTTCATGCCCAGTCAGCACTAAGAACAATAGATTCTCATTGTATTGTGTTAACTTTGATGAGCTGCCAGCGGCTGCCCAAACTCTTCGACTGGGGTGTTCTTTAATTGTTGGCTAGTGCACCTCTATGGTAAATCATTTAGGGGGAATCAGGCTGACTCTGATTTAACATTAGCATGCTCATTAACTTGAACTTGTGCCGATAGAGCTTTATTGGACTTTACAACAGTAGCTACAGGCTCAGCATTTGAAGTTTAAGAGGAAGACAGGGTGCCTCAGAGTGGCACAGATTAGCTTTGCTGCCAGAGCCCAGACTGATGCTTTTGCTTTAGACAGTGTGGCTCTTGCCAGGCCCGGACACTGTCAAGTTGGTGAATGGCCCATTGTCACTCTTGGCTTGACTAGAGGCAGATGTCATTTTCTTCAGTGCACATATTCTGGCTGCATATATAATTAATTTCCTGGTGATTCATAGTATGCCTGTAACTTCTTTTTAAATACAAAGACGATTCCAAAAAAGTTCAGACTGTGTAAACTGTAAATGAAAAGTGAATGCAATGATTTGCAAATCTCATAAACACATTTTATTCGCAATCGAACATAGAAACCACATCAGTTGTTCAAAATGAGAAAATATACCATTTCAGGAAAAACAAATAAGTTACATTTGAATTTGATGACAGCAACATGTCTCAAAAAAGTTGGGTCAGGGGGGCCATGTTTACTACTGTATAGCGTCCCCTCTTCTATTAACAAAAGTCTGTAAATATCTGGGCGCTGAGGAGACCATTTATTGGACTTTTGGGAGAGGAATGTTGTCCCGTTCTTGTCTGACAGGATTATAGCTGCTCAGCAGTCCCCCATTTCTCATTTCATGATGGGCCAAATGTTTTCAGTTGGTGAAAGGTTTCGGGGACAGACAGGCCAGTTCAGCAACCGGATTCTTCTATTATTAAGTCATGCTATTGTAATAGATGCAGTATGTGGTTTTTGCATTGTCTTGCTGAAAAATGGAAGCCCTAGGCTCAAAAGACATAATCAAAGCTCCCAATTCCATAGACACTAATGGATCCCCAGACCGTCAGAGATACAGGCTTTTTTGCTGAGCAACAGATCGTCCCTCTCTTTTTTTTAGTCGGGAGGACTTACAAGAAGAATTTCAAATTTGGATTAGATTCACCACAGTTTTCCAGTTTGTCCATTTTAAATGAACTTGGCTCAGAGTAAACAGCAGTGTTTCTGGATCATGTTCACATACAGCTTCTTCTTTGCACGATAGAGCTTTACCCTGCATTTGTCTATGCCACTTCTGGAAGTATTCCTGAGCCCATGCAGTGATTTGCATGACAGAATCATGTCTGTTTTTAATGCAGTGCTGCCTGAGGGCCCAAAGAGCATGGGCATGCAATACTAACTTCCATTGTCCTTGCGCACAGAGATTTCTCCCCATTAACCTCTTTAGCTGCAGTTTTAGCAGCTATTTTTTTTTCTTCCCCTTACATCTCCATCCTCTTGTTTCTGCATCCCAACTTCTTTTCTTACAGTGATACATTTTCTCACTTTAAACATTTGATACTTTGTTCTGTTGTGAATAGAATTGTGTTTCTGAGCTCTACAAAACATTGGAATCTGTTATTATTTACATTTTGCACACCATCTTTTTTTTTTCTTTTTTTTTTAGATTTGGGATTGGAAAACAACATCTGTCGCTTCTGTTCATGTTCATGTTCAAAAGCAGGAAAAGTTGAACTATTATTAGGTTGCACTAGCTGTCTATTTTGTTGACACAAGGAAGAACCTCACACCTGTCCAGGTGCTCCTAACAAAACAGCCGTCAAAAGCCAACGTGATATTCCAGGAGCTTTTTTTGTGCAGAAATGCAAACAAAGTCTCAAGCAAAAATGTGTTTTATGGAAAGCCGATGAGGAGGAAGTCAAAGAGAAGGAAAAGCAGTCACATTCAGTGATTTGTCAAGTTTTGGTATTCAGACTGAGGTGTGATAAGCTGAGCCAGTTGAAGCGTGCAGTGAAATCTGGCCTCCAGCAACAAGCATTATCACCATGCAAGTCAGGGCAGAGTTCTGCTCATAGTTCCTCCATCTTACTGTGAGAATGAGTGGCTGCGCGTTATTGCAGCTCCCTCAAGTCGTGAATAAGACCTTTGCTACAGTAGTGTTTGCCAAGGTTTCTCTTTTGCAGTTTTATGCGCGCGCATGTGTGTGTGTATATGAGTGAGTGTACATATGTTTTTACGCACAAGCATTTTCTTGTATTAACCCCTCCAATGTCTGTCCTGGTAAACGGCTAAAAAGGAAAAGATAGGAGCTGCCTCCAGGAAAGCTGCAAGGTTAAAAATGAGCGCAGGGAGGGGCAGCGCTTGCAGGTGAGTCACTTGGCAGAAACACAGGCTGCAAGTGTAACTGCCGACCAAAGGTCACAGCACGCATGTTATCGGATATAGGGAGAGTCTGATGCTATTGCTTTTTTAGCGGTACTCCTCACGTTTGACACTGCAACTACCTGCTCCGGCGCGGTCTATTTACTGGAACGTTAATCACAGCCCGAAGGCATCCAATTCAATTAAAAATAGCACAAACGCTTTAGAGGTTTGAGTCACACAGGCGTGCTGCACAAACACACTGCCTGCTTTTAGAAAACGCAATAAGATGAGGAATAAATCAAAGATCAAGATCCTCTCTGCTGCGCGTGCGTGCTCTGTGACATGGAGGTTGAATTGGTTTCTTTTTTCCAGTGAGAAACTACAAACCTCTGATCCAGAACTTCTTTTAAAACAGACTTGCTCCTCTGTGCAATAAGTGATTGAAAAGGGATTTGGGGTTTTTGCAGTAATCCACCGGACCTTGAGGAGGAACAAAACTCGTCAATCAATCTGTCTGCCCGAACCTTTTTATTTAATTTTTTTTTGTTAACAGTTTTT
>NW_024582456.1:1848975-1873787 GCF_018398535.1 Haplochromis burtoni
TGTGTGTGTGTGTGTGTGTGTGTGTGTGTGTGTGTGTGTGTGTGTGTGTGTAAGATTCACATTATGAGACAGTCCTGCTTTGTCCTTCAGTGATCTACAATTATGATGCCAGTGGCGAACAGGAGCTGTGTCTACAAGTGGGGGACACGGTGCACATACTTGAGAAATTTGAAGGTGAGCAAGCATAAGCACACAGCAGGCCCCGACACATCCCTCTTTCCCCTAATCTAAAGCAAGCTGACACAGGAACTTAAATGAGATGTTGAACTAACTGGCACTCAGTGTGTTATGCATAGTAATGTAAATGAGTCTATTACATTGTCCTCCTGACATCACTCCTATCTCGCTCTATCCCTCAGTGTAACGTTTTTGTTGGGTAATTTATGTCTTCTTAGGCTGGTATAGGGGCTATGCTCTACGCAGGAAATCACAGAAGGTATGGGCAATAGTGCTATATTATCATCATTGTCTTGGTGTGTATGTGTGTGTGTAACTTACTGATCACTATGAAATTTTTCTTTTTCTTCAGGGCATTTTCCCTGCTTCCTACATCCACTTAAAGGAGGCTACGGTTGAGGGAATAGGGTGAGATCACATATCAGTAAACAGATCATTTTGATGATAATCTGCTCTGCTTTTGGTTTGCTGTCCAGCCTTGTGTTTTGCCAGCAACATAGCAGTGCACTTACAATTATCATAAGTGAGGACTCAGTAATGCTTTTCTTGGCTGTGTAAGGAAACCATCCACCTATTTATCATGTATAGAAAAGCACTTGAATCTATCCAAATTATATGACATGATCTGTGAGTGATGAGCCACTTTTCCAATGTCTTTCTATTCTCTTTTTGTGGCTGGTAGCCAGCAGGAAATAATTATTCCGGCCGATTTACCCCTGGTACAAGAGCTCGGAGCTACTCTGAGGGAATGGGCCCAGATATGGCAGAAGCTGTATGTGGTATGTGGAGACTTTTTTCTTTTATCTGCCACTTTGACTTTAGTACACACAGTTCTGTGCACCTCTGTTTTTCACCCCTTTGACACACTTTTGTTATAAAGTTGCATTGCTCTTCATTCCTCTGAAGAAAGGTATTACTTATAATAAAAACCTGTTTATCTGGCAGGAGAACAAGACAATTTTGTTCAGGACTGTGCAGCAGATGGCCTACAGCCTCATCGAATATCGATCTCAGATAGTGTCAGGAACGCTGCCCAAGGATGACCTTGTAGAGCTCAAAAAGAAAGTCACAGCAAAGATTGATTATGGAAACCGGTATGAATCCTTTTTTTTTTTTTTTTTCCTTTAGGAACTATTATTGTTGTAAAATCTCCTCAGGTTGTATGGGTGAGCCTTTTAAAATTGCTTCTGTAAACTTATTTGATGCTGTGTTGATCCTCTGGCTTGCTCAGGATTCTGGGTCTGGACCTGGTGGTGCGGGATGAAGCGGGAAACATGCTGAATCCTGACAGGACTAGTACGGTCAGCCTGTTCCGGGCCCATGAGACCGCCTCCCGCAGCGTTGATGACAGGATACAAGAGGAGAAGGCACAGTTCCGATTTGTTGATACTATCACTGGCTGTCAGTTTCATTTAATGTTGTTGTCCACTCACTGTTTCCGGCCTTGTTTTCATCCAGACACGGCTACAGAACCTGGAAATGAGGCGTCAGACTCTTTTCAGTACAGTGCACACCTACAGCTTGTTCATGAACTTGAAAAACTTTGTGTGTAACATTGGAGAAGATGCCGAGCTGCTAATGTCTCTGTATGACCCGGATCAGTCTGAATTCATCAGGTTAGCTTGTCTTTTTTGTTTTTTTCTCTTAACTCGACAACTAAACAAGTTTGCCGTTCGATAGTTTGCGCTCGTCTATGCCTCTAAAAGTCTATAGAAATGTTCACAATGTTTATATAATTGATCAGAAAACTTTTAAAGAAGTATTAATGGCTCGCAATACTACAACTGCTAAAGTGAAAAATTAGGAATTGCAATTATTTATGTAATGCAATGGGGAAAACAAATGTAATAATGGCTGGAGGTTGTGCATTATCGTCAAATAACTCAGCACAGCTCTGCTTTAAATTAGCACTCAAGGCTGATCGTTGTTAGGCATTCATCTGCTTGCTGGTGTAGAAAACTACCGTCTCTATTTGGTGTTAGACATTATACCCGCATAAATAATGGAAGTGATTAAAGCAACCTTTAAAAAGTAAACATTTTGCTAACTGAATGTTAGACAAATTAGTGGTGCAAAAACTCGAAACACTCATACTGCCGATGCTCATATCTGACCCACCACGTACAAACGCAACGAGTGGAAATGACACTGTTTTCACTTTACGCTCAGACGTTGAGATCTTGTAGATGGAACATTTTAAGTGCAACAAATAGCTTTAGATCTGGCAGGGCTAAACCTGAAAGAAGTCAGACTTGGCGAGAAAACCCAGGCTGACCAGCTGACCTCAGTGCCTCACTACATCAGCAGATGGCTGGCAGATATTATTCGTGGTTTGCTGTTTAAGCTGCTGGCCTGCAAGCTCTTATTGCTGTTTCTGCAAGTTGCTTTACAACCCACCTCCATCGTTTCATGCTACTCGTGCTTTGTCTCACTGAAGCTGCCGTCACACACGGAGTAATTCGAATGTTAAGCATTGCATTGAACTTCACAGTTGGTTGCTAGTTGAAATTCCGGTTGCCTAGATAGTCCTAAAATGTAGCCTGTCATGCATCACTCAGATTAGATTAGATTAGATTAGATAGAACTTTATTAATCCCTCGGGTGGGTTCCTCTGGGAAATTCGATTTCCAAAAAAGCACAGCACCGACAGAAGTTACAGATATTTTATATATACACATATATAAATACAGTATATATATATATATATATATATATATATATATATATATATATATATATATATATATATATAAACACATATATATATAATATACAGGACAAAAAAACTCTTCAGTATTCGGAAGATGCGGAACCTTCTACCAGATTGCAGAAGTTGGAACAGTTTGTTGCCAGGATGGGACGGGTCCTTCAGTATCTGCGCTGCTCTAGTCCGGCATCTCCTGGTGTAGGTGTCCTGAAGCGGGGGGAGAGCAATCCTGCAGCAGCGTTCTGCTGTACGGATCACTCTCTGGAGAGCTTTTTGGTCCTTCACACAGCTGTTCCCAAACCACGATGTCATGTTCTGTGTGAGGATGCTCTCCACAGCGCCTGTATAGAAAATCCTGAGGATCTTTGGAGAGACCCTGAACTTCCTCAGTTGTCGTAGGTGATACAGGCGCTGCCTAGCCTTTTTGGTCTGGACCTGAATGTGGGCAGCCCATGTCAGGTCTGAGGAGATGTGGACACCAAGATACTTGAAGGACTGCACCCTCTCCACTGGAGCTCCATTGATGATAATGGGCTTGTAGTCTCTGTGCTGACCCCTTCTGAAGTCCACCACCAGCTCCTTGGTCTTGCTGACGTTCAGCTGGAGGTGGTTGTCCTGGCACCACGATGCCAGATTCTTCACTTCATCCATGTAGGCCGCCTCATCGTTGTTGGAGATGGCACCCAACACCACTGTGTCGTCAGCAAACTTCACAATGGTGTTGGAGCCATGGGTGGCCACACAGTCTGAAGTGTAGAGGGAGTAGAGCAGTGGCGAGAGGACACATCCCTGAGGTGCTCCTGTGTTGATGGTGATGCTGTTAGAGACGCATCTACCCACCCTCACCACCTGAGTTCTGCCAGTGAGGAAGTCCAACACCCATGCACACAGACGGCTGTTAAGTCCCAGATCCCTGAGCTTTGTGAACAGTCTGCAGGGCACTATTGTGTTAAACGCTGAACTGTAATCAACAAACAGCATTCGCACATAGTTACCCTGTTTCTTGTCCACGTGGCTGAGAGTGGTGTGCAGGACATGGGCGATGGCATCCTCTGTGGATCTGTTGGGTCGGTAGGCGAACTGCATCGGCTCTGTGGTGTTTGGGATGGAGGAGGAGATGATGTTCTTCAGCAGCCTCTCAAACACCTTCATTACTACCGAGGTCAGTGCAACTGGCCGGTAATCGTTCAGGGATGAGGGTTTGCTTTTCTTGGGCACAGGGATGATGGTGGATCTTTTGAAGCATGTGGGGACCACAGACTTTGCCAGGGACTCGTTGAAGATGTAAGTGAACACACCTGCTAGCTGGTCAGCACAGCAGCGCAGCAGACGGCCGATGACACCGTCTGGCCCCGCCGCTTTCCTTGTGTTCACTCTCCTCAATGCCGCTCGGATGTCATGTTCCGTGATGCTGGTCTATTCTGTTATTCTGCATTCTTATTAGTATTCACTTCACTGGCTTGCCACGGAGATGACCCACCTGCTTCGTGTTGACAGCATTGCTTAAAGCCACCCTGAATGACATTGGCTTTCTATGGTCACCACGTTGCTGCAAATCACTTCCTCTGTAGATGCAGCTTTGATGTCATGTGCATTGTTATGGGTGTGGGATGCTCTGTTCTGTGAGGGCATCTCGCTGCTGTCCAACCTGCATTTTTCCATATTTGTGCATGGAAATGCAGGGATGTGTGCTCTCGGGGAGGTCCCAGAACAGGGCTGTACCGCCAAATATAATTTACTGCAGATGGAATCAGTCTTGTTTTGACTAAAATGGTCCTGACAGAAATACCAATAATGACCGGCTGGTGATGATTCTTTTAGGATGGCTGCATCCTCCTATGTTTGGTAAGGCCTACAGGGATATCTAGGCTCTCATAATTATGGCATTTAAAATATGCAGACACTTGAAATTTTTTTCTGGAAACTTTTGGATTTTATTGGGTGAGACATAAAATAATGCTGCTTTTACATCACTGGCTTTGGTTTCAGATAACGCCGTCTCTAACTGTGACTTTTATTTAAATTCTTGCAGTGAGAACTTCCTGGTGCGCTGGGACAGTACGGGAATGCCTAAAGAAATTGAAAAACTCAACAACCTGCCAGCGCTATTCACGGTAACCAAATCCCTACCCACCACAGTGCGTTCCCTCTCTTTCAGATTTAAACAATCCAAGCGCCGCCTGAAGTCTGTGACAAAGAAGACAATTAGCGCCTGGATTACTCCTAATTTACTAAAAGTTTCACTGAATGGCTCACTCACAGCACATCATTGAAAATTTGAATGCATTCGCCTCCATTATGTTGCTTCTGCTTAAGTTAATAAGCGGTGCTCTGTAATCAAGTCACTGTGTTAACCTCCATGTGTGCCATCAGGAGCTAGTGGTTTGGAGTGTGATAAAGCTACATTAATCAAGGTGTACAGTTTAAGATTATAGCAAAGCACACAAGTGGATGGTCCTTTGAAAAGTAAAAACCTTGAGAAAAATAAGCATATAAACATGCTGGGAAGGCGATGTGTTTAAAGCTTTTACTCCACTCCTTTATCATGGAAATATTTTCCATCTGGTCCTCAGCTCCAGCCCTGTGTGTGTACACAATGACTGGCAAGTAGAGTCACTGCCTTTTGTACCTAATGCACCTTATCTCTCGCAGTGCCATAATAAATAATCTTTTGTGTGTCTTCTGTGTCCAGGACCTGAGCAGCACTGACTTGATGAGGCAGCGACTCTTCCTGGTGTGCCAGATCATCAGAGTGGGCAGCATGGAGCTGAAAGAGGGCAAGAAACAAACAGGCGGACTTAGGAGACCGTTTGGTGTGGCCGGTGAGGGACTTTTTTATGTCCTAATATTTGTAAGAGCAGTATAAAAGTTCAATTTAAGAAGGAAAAAAAGAAAAAGCTAGCCCTCTCTGGTGGTACAGATGCATGAATAGTTTTGTTGAGGTGGAGAAATGAAAGATCCATGTGTCGAAACGAAATGGGAACACCTGCTTCCTGACCTAGAAAATGCCTTCACTCTGCCTTGGCAAGGCAGTCGGAGGAAAATTGGTTTAGCAACTGTCTTTTTGTTTTCGGCCAGATGATTAGTGGATTTGATGGGAAATGGTTTTCCTCTGGTGTTCCAGCAAATGGACTGAAACCGGAGTCAGAATGAACATTCAACTCAGAAGTCATATTATTCTTAGCCAGGGAAAAAGCGTTAAAAAAAAAAAAAGCATTCTAGGAAAAGATCCGGGTGAAATGAACAATTCAAAGGCAAGATCAAGACTGCTCAATATATCTTACTAAGCTGGCTTTCTGCTGCGCCAGGCAACAGGTGAGCGAGATCCAACACCTGGCTCGGTTTCTTTTTCAGACGTGGAAAATACACTTTCCAGACTTATAAGTTAATTAACTTTCCGAGCTCTTTAAAAAACAAAACAGAAAAAAGGTGATTCCCATTTTGCTGTCGTTTTGGCATTTACTAGAAAACGCTGTCAAATCTAGTTAATTAGCTCGTCTTTTTCAGTCTGCATCCTTACTGTGAATGTGTCAATGTGTTTGTCATTGCAGTTATGGACATAACAGACATTGCCCACGGCAAAATAGATGACGAGGACAAACAGCATTTCATCCCCTTTCAGCAGTGAGTCCTCTAATGTTGTCATATTTCTGCTGTTTACAGGCTCGGTCTTGTTTTGTAACGCAACTCAATTGAGCACAAATAATTCATAAGAACATGAATAGCTCTCGAGTTATACTTACTGCCAACTGTGTTCCATTACGTTTGCTTTTTTTTCTTTTTTCCAAGGCTGCAGTTCGACTTTTCCTACACTGTATTTCAAGGACAAAACACTTTTTGCAGTTCTAAATGAAAGAAAAGCTTCAAGATCATGTTTTTAGGGCACCTACAAACTGGAGGGGGAGGGGGGAGATAAACAATGACAGTCATATGTTCACAGGGATCGTAGATGGAAGAGAGCCAAAAATATCTCGACTCATTTCTGGCTTCTGTACAAATTTTACCAAGTTTTAACCTCAGTTTTTCTTTTCTTTTCACTCTAGAACAGATCACTCTGTCTTTTTGAGAAGGTAGAGACCAAAAAAATGTTTAAATTTTCAATTTTGGCATCCTTCTTACCTTGAAAGACTTTGGCCCTATGTGCTTTGTATCTGACAGGAAATATGCAAGCCTTCAGATAAATATTAGTTTTTGTTTGGACATATACAAAGGAAAGATTGCACCGCTGAGTGTTTTAAGCTTTCCAGCCTTGACAGGTTAATGCTTTTTTTTTTTTTTTTTTTTTCATTTCATTAACAGAGTAAATGTTTTCGCACTGTACGAACAATTAGGTAAATATAAATAGACCAGGGTAAGTAAATTTTTAATTGAACACAAGATAAAAAAAACAAACAAAACAAATAACTACAACGAGACACTGTTACATTTTTCTCCTGAGCATTGAACGTGGTGAAAGGCTGTGAGATGGAACCGATTGAGATCACCAGTTTTGGCAAGCTGTCTGTAGCAAACTCGAGAGTTCACCTTAAATCTTGGGACACACATCGCCCAGTTTAATCTGAGCTGGTCTGGTGAAGTAGAATAACTAAATAATAACCTAACATATATAAAAAAAACGTTCATATTTAATAAACTTTCCATTTACAAAACAGCATGAGATGCTGCAAGAAAAATGCAGTTGCAACAACACGTCTCAGTTTTTCTACATTCAGTTTGCTGTCAGCACAGTGTGTCGGCTTAACTGTCTTAGTCTAATATCATTATGTAAAAGCCTTGGGTGATGTCTTTGCCGGCAAGAAGGCTGTAAAAGTGATGATGATTCAGACCTCTGTCTCAGATTAAATTAATGGTTTGGACAACAGCTCTCGTGATGCGACTCGTCCTTAACAGCCTGTAACACCATGCTTTGTGGTGCAAAATAAAGTAACCCCTCCAAAAAAACAAAAAAAACCATTGATTTTCTTTCTCTGCTAATTTTACACCTTAAAAAGCCATCCAGTGGGCCAGCTGGGACCTTTTGCTGGGCCTGTTTTGGCCCTTGATTAACACCCCGATCTGCTGTGTTAACCTGCAGTCACAGGTAGAGCAGACTAGCCATAGCATGGTGTTGGAGAACTGAAAGCTAATCCAACATTGTAGAAGAGTAAAAACACAACATTTCATTGATTTAATGTGATATATGCTTTTGCAGCACACAGAAACTTGACAGTGAAACCTTAGCTGACACGTTTCTGCTTTCCTTGTTCCTTGTTACTAAACCACTACAATAGAGTTTTGTGATTATTCCCTTCTGTGTAATTACAGCGTCGGCACTGTGTGATTCTGTTTTCTGATACAAAGATGTTTGGCTAACCTCGCTGAGTACTTCCATAGTAGTGTAACTGTAAACTAAAAATGTGGTCAAGGGCTTTAAAGTACTTTAAAGATCAAAACTGATCGATTCTTTTTTTGGAAATCTATAAAGAGATTTCAAATTTATACACATTGGTGTTTGTCTTATTAAAAGTTAGAGTAGTGCTAGTATTTTAAGTAGATTTTCTCTGCTGTAGTCACTCGAGCAGAGCAGCAGGGATCTGGGAGAGATGGTGCGTGTTGTCAAAAACTCCAGAAAGCCTCACAGTGCCTTCGCAGCTCTTCCGTCCATTTGTTTGTCACCTGTCAAAGATGCTGGCAGTTGATTCTTTTTTTTTTTTTTTTCTTTCATTGTATTGTCACCTCTATATTTCCTTCTTAGGATAGCTATGGAAACCTACATCCGTCAGAGGCAGCTCATCATGTCTCCGCGCATCCCTTCTCGAGTCATAGGAGAGAATGAGCCCCTCACAGCTGTCTTCAACAAAGTCATTGCCACGCGGGAGGTCAATCACAAAGGCCAGGGTAAAATGAAGTGTTCACAGACAGTGTGTTCCCCTGTGATTTTAGAGGGTTGCTCTGAATTGACCTTTTTTTGCTTTGAGGAAAATAATTGATGTGTGAGGGGTCTGCAAGGTGCAGTCTGCCTCATTGAATTTCTTTACATGTTTGCTGGCAGGGCTGTTTGTGACCATGAAGCTTCTCCCAGGGGACCTTGCCCAAGTCAGAAAGGACTACCCCCACTTTGTGGACCGCAGCACCGCTATCGTCAGGAAAATGGGCTTTCCAGAAATCATCCTCCCTGGTGAATTAAAGCCTTTGTTGATGGGCAGTTCTCACGACGGTCATGCTCATTTTAATTGCTCACGAAGCTGTGAGGGGCTTTTTTTAAAATTTCTCAACACAACCTTCTGATCGTCTGTTATCCCTCATCCAGGAAACGTGAGGAATGATATTTATGTAACCTTGCTACAAGGAGAATTTGACCGTGGTAAAAAGAAGACCCCCAAAAATGTAGAGGTCATACTGAGTGTGCACGATGATGAAGGCAATCCCATGGAGGTAAAATAGACCAGTGAATGACATTTAAAAAAAATGTACTAAAAAAATGTAATTTAATTTGATTTTAATGCAGCTTACTGAATGGCATCTTTATATAAGTCATATAATTGTGACAGTATACATGTGGCCGTGGTTGTGGACAGCCCTAAAGATAGAAAAGTGTTCTATTTCACTTATCAACAATCAGAAGTTCTGTTTTTTTTTCTGTTTAGTAAACACTAGTCTATAAAAACTGGAAAGCACAGTTCACTTACTCAAGTTGCCCCATACCTCTCTGTTAGAGATTATTGATGAGATTCACCAATAAATATGCCCTATTGTGGATTTTGTAAAAAATAATTTGGAGTTGAAGCTTGCTTTGTTGCTTCCAGCTATTTGCAGAATTCTTCCCATTGGTTTAATAAATACCTGCAGCTTTTTAAGATCCATATGAGTGTCTCCAGAATGAGACTTGTCTTTCCAATCCAATGATATCCATGATAACTTCATAACTAGCAGCAAAGTGTGGAACTGTTGTAATGAGAATCAACACCTTCAAAGTCTGAGGCCACTCAAAATAGGGTGGAGTGCTCACTCCTAGACCAGGATGAATTACTACCCCAAATGGAGGATTTGAGTTGCTTGCTGTCTTGTTCAAAAGTGATGGGAGAGTGTAGCATGAGATTGACAAACAGATTGGCGCCACGTCCTCAGTGAAGCAGACATTGTAATAATCTGTTGTTAAAGCAAAGCAGACGACTTATTGGCCAATCTAAGTTCCTACCCTCACCTCTGGTCATGAGCTCTGGGTAGTGACTGAAAAAATTAGGTTGCAGATAAATGAGTTTGCTTCAAAGGGTGGCAGGGTTCTCCCTGAAGTGATAGGGTTAGAGTTCAGTCATTTGAGAGGGACTTGGAGTAGAACTGCTGCTCCTTGACATTGAAAGGAGCCAGTTGAGGTGGATTAGGCATCTGATTAGGATGCCTCTTGGAAACCAACTAGTTTCGGGCAAGTCCTAATAGGAGGAGGCCCCAGGGCAGAGCTAGGACTCAACAGAGAAATTATATCTCTCAGCTGGATTGGAAACAACTCTGTGTCCCTTGAGATGAGCTGGAAGAGGTGGCTTGGGTGAGGGAAGTTGGGGCTTCGACTATGACCCAAACTCAGATAAGCGGCAGTGGATGATGTGAAGGAGGGATCTACCAAAATATTCAAGCTAAATTGTTTCTTAAAATCCTTTGGCGGGAGACCATCCGTATTGCTGCATCATTATCTAACTGATAACTGACATTTTGTAACTCTGTATTGATTACATGTAGCAATTTATGTGCTTGGCTGTACTTTAACCAAAAAAGAAAAAAGTTAGAGACAATTGAAAACAGCAGAAAGAACATTGAAGATGTTCCTGTCATGTAAATTAATCTCTTCCTTTAATGTCTTTAGAAAGCCATATTCCCTGGAGCCGGTTATGATGGCATAACGGAGTACAAGTCTGTCATTTACTACCAGGTGAAGCAGCCTTGTTGGAATGAAACAGCGAAGGTAAGCTCACAGCAAGCACCCACATGAGCAGCTCTGTGCCGTCATGTTATCTAATGAGATTTCTTTTCAAAATGGATTTGCTGTGGCTCAATTTATACAATAATCTGTTGGGACTGCATTGGTTGAATGCGCTATATGTAAATCTCCCAACTGCATTTGTTCCATATGTATAATCCTGTATTAGCACATTTCCTAATTCCAGTACCTTTTTTTTCCTTGTCCTTGCAAGGTGACGATTCCCATTGAAGACGTGTGCCGCTGCCACTTGAGGGTGATGTTTAGACACAGATCCTCCCAGGACTGTGAGTGACTGTGCCTTATTTGTATGACAAACACCCACGTGTAATGCTGCCACCATGTTAAACACAGCTAGTGTGAGTGTTCTTGGATGAGTTCCCATCTTTATGCTCCTATGTGCCCTTCAGCTAGGGACAAGTCAGAGAAGCCCTTTGGCATGGCCTTCGTCCGGCTTATGAGAGGAGACGGAACCACACTGAGAGATGGCAGACACGATCTTATCGTCTATAAGGTATTGTTGCGGAATGATGTATAGGACAGGATGCTTTTCACATATTTATGCTGTGTTAAAGGTAATTCATTGAGCTTTAAGATAAGCAAGAGAATGTTTATTGCTTTTATCTAATTATGCAAAAAGCCTGTCTTGAATAGCTGACAATGGGTAGATGGATTATTCATGAATCTCTCCAGAGTCAATAAATATGAAATTAGATTTCCATTGATCAGTGAAACCTCATGATTCATTCCCTAGTTTCTGACTTTTCCTAGGTTGACGTGAAAAAAGCAGAGGATGCAAAGGTTTATCTCACCTTGCCAGCAACCTGGGCGGAAGTGGAGGAGAAGGAGAAGCAAACGGGAAAGCCGTTCCACCATTCAGGAGTCATTCCTGTGACTAAGGACAGCTTCCAGCTTGCCACACTCACCTGCTCCACTAAACTCACTCAGAATGGTACCATCTGGCTCATCTCTTATTTTTTCTGCCACCCTTCCAGCCTGTCATAATGAAAAGATGTCCTGTCACAAGTGGTGTTTTAAGAAATGAAACAGCTTTGTTGATGGATAGCTAAGCATACTGTCATTTGACCTCCCCGCTGATGGCTTTGAAATTAATTAAAGTGATCCGTGTTGCCAATATTTTGCTGATGTGTTGATGCTGTCTGATGCATTTCTGATTCAATTAATGCTGAAATTTCTGCCTTTTAATGTGGATTACATTAAGTGATGTGGCAACAGAGGAGACGTTGCTCCTGCTGCTTTTTGTGTGTTCATTTGTTTTCTCCCCTTTCTCCTTTAGTGGATCTACTCGGCCTTTTGAACTGGAGGTCTAACACTGAGGATCTTGACCAGATTTTGCAAAGACTCATGGAGGTGGAAGGAAGCGAGATAGTTAAAGTATGCACAAAAATGATCTAGAGTGTTTTAGAACACTGTATTTAATGGCATTGTTGTAACAGGTTTTTGTTTAATCCACAGTTCCTCCAGGACACTCTCGATGCCCTGTTCAACATCATGATGGAAACCTCAGAAAAGGACACCTTTGACACTCCGGTGTTTAATGCCTTGGTTAGTCACAGGAGCTACAATTGCATATAGCCTAATATTAGGATTCTCATCAGTTTAAAAGCCCAAACACAATTAAAACACTCCATAATTGGGATCAACCCATTGCTTAATTGCAGAGGTGTGGAACAAACCTTTTCATAATCCCATCAGTATAAACAACAAATCAAATGTAAATGATTTAACCTGATTAGTGTCTTGCTGAGCTCTTCCTGTCAACGTCCTCTGGCTACCCAATGACAGGCACTGTTGTTGTTGCAGTGAACAAACTGTACAGTATATATATGCCCATTTTCAGTCAGCTGATCAAAACACATCAAAGACAGCTGACAAAAAAAAAAAAGTTTACATGCAACAGCAGCCAGTGTCAGTATGTGTTAAATCCTACTGTTGAGTTTCAGTTTGGGTTCTCTCAGGCTGAATCAGTTCATAGGGATGGAAATGAGTCATAATAATAAAACTGAACTGATTTTACAAGTTTAGACTTTTTTTTTTCTTCCAAAATTTAAATTCATTCTGAAATTTACAAAAATTGGGCGAAAGTTGCTGCGATCACCAGCCTTGATGATAAATGCAGTTCCTGTGCCTGCTTCTTAAAAGCCACCCAGTGTTTTTGGCTTTTGAACACGTTTAATGCCCCAGTGTAGTCCATCAGAACTGCTTGTGAGATGATTGATCCCTACCCCCGCAAACACACACGCACTTTGTTTTTTTTATGCCAAGATTGGCAAGATCCCACTGTTTATTATTACTATGACTCTTGAAAGCAGCAATCTGACTTTCACACCCAGGCTGTGCGATGGTGACAGAGTAATCGGGGTTAAAACTTTCTCGTCTCTCTGTTTTCTTCCGTTTGTAACATAACTGAATCTGGCACTTCTCGTGCAAACAGCTAAGTGGAACGCTGTGAATGCCTTCTAGGACACGCTGTATGAAAATGTGTGTTGTCATCTCTATATTTAAATCATATCATGCCTCCCTCTTGTCTGTGATGGCAGACTTTATGAAATATGGCCATTCATAGCAGCTTTGAGCGCATTTGCCTCTTGATGTTTTTCCGATTGTTTGAACTAATACTTTTTTACCAAAACCTGGCACTTCGTGTGAAGTAGTGACTGTGTGATGCTCTGTTTGCATTAGCGCCTACTTGATACAGCCTTTCTATAACGTTAGAGGAGTGAATAACTTTTCATTTACATAAAATGATAACCTTTTATGAACTGTTTTAATCTGCACAGACTTTAGTTTTATTTCCTCCTTGTTCCCTTTGCTCTTATCCAGGTATTTATAATTACTCTTATTGGCGACATCAAATTCCAGCACTTTAACCCCGTCTTGGAAACCTACATCAACAAGCACTTCAGCGCCACCTTGGCTTACGTGTGAGTCCCCGTTCTATATTTATACTTTTAATAGCTTGTGCTGTTTATTTTTAATTCTTTCAGCTCTTCTTCTCCTCCCACACCATAATTACCCCCTTAGACCTTAATGTCTAACTGATTCACTTTGTCAGGAAGCTAACCGGGGTGCTTAACTACTATGTGGGCCATGCTGAAGAGCCTGGCCTGACTGAGAGACTCTATGCCGCACTCAAAGCTCTCAAGTACCTGTTCAGGTTTATTGTACAGTCCCGAGTCCTCTATCTCAGGTATGAGAAGCACTGCAACACAAGAATCCACTCAGCATTTCCATCATTCGGAGGGTGACTTCTTGTGTTTTAATGGTGGTGTTTTTACTGCAGGTTCTATGGGAACAGCGAGGACGGAGACGCTTTCTTCAACTCCATCCGCACCCTCTTCCTCTCTTTCAACTCTCTCATGGACAGACCGCTGGATGAGGGAGTAAAGATAAAGGTATATTGAAGGTGTTTGTGTGTTTAGGAACTAAATATATCACGTGGAAGCATTTTATAATTGTATTTATTTATTTATTTTTAACCAAAAAGCCATTTGTCTAGCTTTACAATGGAACTAAAATGCAGCTGGTCAGACTTTATGAAGATATTATTTTGGTTTTTGGTCTCTATTTTTCTGCTGCTGCTGTTCAATAACTGCAGCAATCCAGCTGTGAAAAATGTGTTACACTGTTGTACACAAGTTATGGAGGAAGCTGTACAAATTAACTGCAAAATAATGTGAGCTCTTTGCTGGCGGGCTCGATGAGGTGAGGAAAAAGCTCAGTTAAAAAGCTTGTTTGACTAGAGAATAAAAATCGTCTTCAGCCTGATGAGAACTGATTCTTTTCTTTTTTTCAGGGGGCTATATTGAAATACCTCCCCAGCATCATTAATGACATCCAGACTGTGTTTGATCCTGTGGAGCTCAGGTAACTCTCCAGAGAGTTTGCACAGCGGGAAATGATAATTGCCTGTCTACGTGCAAATTGTCATATTTACTTCTGAGCAAAGGAGGCGTTTTTCCTCGATTCTTGCCGCAGTAAAATCAACCCGTCGTGTGTGCGGCTCATTAGTCCTCTGTGACTATAATTACTGGATGTGAAATGTGAATAGCATTAAAATTGTCACAGCTGCTCTTTTGCCTCTTTTTCTTTCAGCGTTCTCCTCGCGAAGTTCATCGAGAGCATTCCTGACTCTCAGCTCGTGCGTCAGAAGCTTGGTTGCATGTGTAAAATGGTGGAGAGTGACCTTTTCAGGCAGCCAGGTAGGAGTCCTTGAGGCTCAAAAAAAAAAGCCTGTGATGACATTTCGTACGAGATGAAAGAGGAAAAACAACTTTTACACTTGCGTACAAGTTTATTAGGTTAGATCCATTAACGGGAAATGTGCCGTGTTTCCTCAGAGTGTCGAGATGTGCTTCTGCCGCTTGTTACCGATCAGCTGAGTGGGCAGCTGGACGACCACTCGACTAAACCAGACTACGAGGCCTGCGTCCAGCTGCTCAGCACAGTGCTGGACAACCTGGACCGCAAAGACGTGGTGAGGCAATTACTGGTTCACGTCCAAATTACCGTAGGAATTATCTCGTCAGAAATGAGGTGGTCGATACGAGCTGCCAAAATTCAATTTATCCACAGAGAGCGTAAAGAGCTTAGGTATCCATGGGGATCACAAAGAAAAACTGCTACTCTTTACCATCACAAGGAGCCAGTTGGATTGAATTGAGCCTATTTTTAGATTTTATCTTAGTACTTTTAACTGGAGAAAAAAGCCTTAGGCAGACCCATAGCATGCTGGAGGGATTATAGATCTCATCTAACCTGGAGGAGTCTGCGATCCTCTGGAGAAGCTGGAGGATGTAGTTAAGGATAGGAATGTCTTGGCTGCTCTGCTTACCCTGCTGCCACTGTTGTGCTTATCCAAGATAAGCTGTTCAAAATGGATGGATGGATGGTTAAGTGGAACATCTAGTTATCCCAGTTTGACTTTTACTTGCCTAGGTTTTGAAATATTGCTCTCTAGTAACTTCCCCCCCCCCCCACCCTATTATACCGGAGATGAATGGAATTTCCTTCTTTGATGCTCCAGTGAGAAGAAAAATGACAGTCACATCACTTCCCACATAGGTTGTCTGGATAATCCACAAACCTACATTTACTAGTGTGAAGCCTCCCTTCTAACGTTGATGAATATGAAAAATACACATTAAATTATTTCATCCTTTTATTTTATACCTAAAGAAAAACAGCAGACCACAACAGACCAGCGACCTGCCCATATTCACGAGTTCCAAAAATAGAGCTATGTCAAAGGATGATTCAGCACAAGCATGACAGAGTAATAAAGTAGAAAGCAATAAATTCAACAAATCCCACTGCAGTATCTTTTTACTGTTTAGATGAGAGAGCAGGCTTCGTGTGTAGCTTGGTGATATGCAAACTGCTGCTGAGTTTACACTCAGCTTTGTGGTCAAAAATGTAGCCAAGCTGACAACGTGGTGTCAGTAAATTTAGAGCTGAATCCATTAAAACGCTAAAAACCTTAGAGCTGGCAGTCTCTTATAGGTTGTACACATTTGTTTGTATTTTTGAATTGTTTCTAAGTTTTCTTTCCATTGCCAGAAAGAATAAATTAATCCTGATTAATTTAGTTTGCAACTGAATGGGGTCAATTTCATGCAATCTGGTAAAAATCGCAAATCTGGAGCCTTCTGCATGTACACAAAATGTACAATAACTATTCATATTCATAATCCAGCCAGAACCACGTGGATTTGTAACAGGATTTCAGACATTCCCCCACAAACAGGGACATAATTGCTGCAGGACAGCAATTCAACTGCAAAATGACGTAGCGTCTCTTTTATAAAGGATTATAACCAGAATACAACCCGATGGCAACCAGTTGAGTTGAGTTCCAACTCTGAGCTCATTGGAACAGAATGACTGTGATTAGCTGGAACGTGCGGCAGCAGTCTGCTATTATTTACAAGCCTTCGCCAGTTTGTCTGAGAGTGATTGCAGTCAGCACGAATCAGGCCGCGATGGTTTAGAGACAGATTCCACCAGGAAACCAGAGGTCACACAGAGGTTGAGGTTGTTGCACTCTCAACCACCTGAGGAGCAGTTAGTTGCCACAACTACTTGTTAGTCAGAAATGGGGGGAAAAAATGGACGACCACAATTTTTCTCTTGAATTTTTACTCTAATATGACTAAAATCCAGACATGTCTAGTTTCTGATACAGAAATGCTTGACAACTGGAATTAGTGAGTCAATCCACTAATTGATTGAGTTATTATATTTTATGTGTGTATGTGCGCGTGTGTGTCTATTTTAAAATTAAATACTGTGGGCACCGCAAAGGGAATTTCATTCATCTCCACGGGGACAAACACTGTCAAAGCTGAGTATTTCAAAAATAATGAAAGCGCCCCTGTTAACAGTTTAACAAAAAGGGATTCTGTCAGTCTGTGACAGCACGTCTACGTCGCTGGTAACGGTGCCTGAAGCTGTTCTGTCTGCGCAGGGTCCAACCAGGGGGCACGTTCAGCTGATAATGGAGAGACTTCTTCGCAGGGTTAATCGCACTGTCATCAGCATGGACCGATCATCTCCTCTCATTGTAAGACACACTCATATTACAGCTGAAATGTGTCCTTGACAACCACATTGTCAGCATTGGTTTTAATATTAATGGCACTGACATGAACAATGGCTATATATATAGCTGAATATGTAAAATATGTGCTGAAAGTGTCTTTTTTTTTAACTTTAAAGATATTTGACTGTCTCTCTCTTGTGGCAGGGTCACTATCTCGCCTGCATGACGGCGATCCTCAAACAAATGGACGACATGCATTACTCCCACTACATCAGCACCTTCAAGACGAGACAGGATATCATTGTAAGTGTCTTGGTTCCTCCCCTCTTGGCTACAGCTTGTCCTGAAGCATCTCATCAATAATGGGCTTTAAACCACCCAGGCCACTTACTGCTCCTTAAGAGAATATTGATTCTAGACATTTCATGCAGTGGATTAAGCACGCATGATGAGGATGTCCGTGGGCCTTAATTAAGCCGTGGGACCATTATGCCTGACTGACGTGTAGTTGCAGTGCTGTGAATTTTTGGCAGGTTTTATTATATTTCTTTAAAGGGCTGGAGAGTAAACCCATGCAGTAATGATTTTATTGTACTTTTGACCCAAGGACTTCCTCATGGAGACATTCATCATGTTTAAAGACCTCATGGGAAATGTCTTCCCCGCTGACTGGATGGTCATGAACCTGGTGCAGATGGGAGTCTTCCTCAGGGCCATTAACCAGTACTCGGACGTCCTTAACAAGTTTTTCCTGGACAAGGCGCATTTTGAACTCCAGGTTAGTCTCGTCCTCCTCCCGCTTCAGTAGAGGTTACATTCTTTATTAAACACAAACTCGAAATCGGTTAATTATGGTATTAATATTTGAAAACCCTGCTTCCCCTCGCAGCTGTGGAATAACTACTTTCATTTGACCGTGGCGTTTCTCACTCACAAGACGCTGCAGCTGGAGTCCTTCTCTCAAGAAAAACGAAACAAGATACTGAACAAGTGAGACCATTTACTATTCATCAGACAGGTTATTAAAAATAACAAACAGATTGTGCGTTGTGTAGAATGTAAACAAAAATAGAGTGCGTTTTATAATTGGCTAAATATGGAAGAAAAGCATATTAAATGCTGAAGAATAAATGTGTTTTCATTTTTATTTTTAATACACAATACAAGGAAAAAAAAAGACTGGCATCACTTTTGTTTTGAAAAGTCCTTATTTTTGAAAGCACATTTGTTTTCTTCTAATGTAACCTGAAATTGATTGGAAATCTTGTAAATGGCAAATAATGATTAATGGAATAATTCATCATAAATCATTTATGAATTTTTTAATGGAGTATCTACAAAGGCATACATTGGGCCTCATTAGCAACCATTACTTCTGTTCTCCTGTGGCACATTGTGCTACTGAACTCAAGTTCATCACATTAAAAGACTGATTAATCATTTGAAAACCCCATTCCTATTACGTCCACTGTTGCATTGATTAAAGAAGTGGTAAATTTGGTTAGTGGAGCGGGTGGAGAATCAGGCTCTGCGGGTCAAATTATAGTGCTAAAATGGACCAAAAAAATTGAAATCTAATGTTCTTCTCAAGTTCTAAGAAATAAAGGGTATCCTGGTAATTCAACAGTATGTACCACTCCATTTAAACAAACTGGTTTTAGTGGGAAGCCAGAGTACCTACAGGAGTTGGACAAATACCTCACAGGTCCTATCTGCCAGCTTCTCAAACTAAAAGAACAAGAGAGTTTTTGATTCAATTTTATTGATATAGCGCAAATAATAGCAACAGTGGCCTAAAGGTGCTTTACATTGTACAGACCATACAGTAATACAGGCCCAGCAATCAGATGACCCTTTATGATCTACCAAATCCAAACTGGATGCTGAAGAGGTGGCTGAAAGCTGAAGGCTCTGCCTCCCGTTTTACTTTTAAATACTTTAGGAAGCGAGTGAGCTGCTCTATATGGGTGATATGGTACTACGAGGTAGGATGTGGTCTGATAATTATTTGTTCTATTTTTTGTTTTCCTTTCTTCAGTTAAATATAAGATTTAAATCATATGCAAATGTCATCATTTCCCGTTTGCACACCTCTTATGCCACTTTTGTTGTGGTTGTAGAGCATATTTTAACAACGCTTTGATTGAATTTTGCTGCAGATACGGAGACATGAGGAAGACTATTGGATTTAAGATCAGAGATATGTGGTATAATCTCGGTGAGTGTGCTGGACCATCTGGTAATGCTTCTGTTATCACAGAGTTTGTGGAACTGTGTATTCATTCCCTGCAAGTAATGCAAGGGGAATAACAAGACAATATTTTTTTATTGTCCGGCTTCATATTTTGTTGTTGTTTTGTTTGCCACATTATTAGATTTGTCCTCTCTTTGTTGAGAATGAAGATGTGGTTTATTGCCTCCTCAAATAACACTATGATGTTTCTCTGTGATAATGTTCGTTGTCCCTCAGGCCCCCACAAAATGAAGTTCATCCCAGCTATGGTCGGACCCATTCTGGAGGTCACATTAGTGCCTGAGCCCGAACTGAGGAAAGCCACCATCCCAATCTTCTTTGATATGATGCAGTGCGAGCACAACTTCAGCCCTGGACACACATTTGAAACGGTGAAAATCTGCCTCAGAAGTTCGCCACTTTGGTGGTTTTTGTTTGAATTCTGAGAAAGCTGCTCCTGGCTAAATATGACATTTGTGATGCTTGTATGATGGTGGCCTTGGTTACTTTATTTATTTTTTAAATTCTCTTTTCATCTTTGCAGTTTGAAAATGAATTGATAACAAAATTGGATCAAGAGGTAGAGGGAGGCCGAGGGGATGAGCAGTACAAAGTCCTGCTGGAGAAAACGTAAGCCAGAGGAGCAGATCAAACAGCAAAGATTTCTTTTACCCGAATCTGTTTAAGGAGTACACCGCACTGATGAAAAACACTGATTCTTTCTCAAAAAGGGATTCACATAGGATTGCTTCAAAAAATAATACAAAGGCCTTTCTGATTGTATTTTGATTCGGCTCTCAAGGAGCCAGAAGAGCGAGGTAGCCTGTTAGAATTGTAAGCAGTGTCTAATAAAGCGATGTCTCTCAGGGACAGAATGTACCATTCTGGAATAATAAAGCAAATTTTATTGTGTTTGTCAGAAAGAAAGTCGGGCTTTAGCAAAGTGATGAACTAGAAATTTACCTTTACAATTGAAGAGTGGTCTATAAATGACTTTTGTTTTGTTGGGTATGTGTAGATTATTGGAGCACTGCAGACGCCACAGATACCTGTCCCAGTCAGGAGAAGAGCTGGCTCTGCTGCTGAGCAGCCTGCTGGAGAATCTACTGGCGTACCGCACCATCACACACGATGAGAGCCCCGAGCACCGCATGAGCTGCACCGTCAATGTGCTGGTATGCCCTCTGCCTATATTAACCAAAGGTGTAACGCTATTTGCAATATAAAGCAATCACCTGTGCAAATAGCTTGAAAGAAAATGTTTAAAGAAAAAGCATCAAATTTTCCCTCTTTTTTTCCTTCCTGCAGAATTTCTACAAAGAGAAGAAGAGGGAGGACATTTACATTAGGTGTGTCAGATTGAGACATAAAGCCTATTGGTTTGCAGGCTAATGGGCGAGCTGTGTCTAACCGCTGTGCTCTTGTAACAGGTACTTGTACAAGCTGCGAGATTTGCACCTGGACTGTGAGAACTACACAGAGGCGGCCTATACTCTGCTGCTGCATGCCGAATTACTGGAGGTCTCTGACACATCAAAGCCTTTTTTTTTTTTTTTTTTTTTGTTTGACAGAGAGATCTTTTTTTAAAGTCTGAGCTGTTTAATCTTTTTCAAGTGTGCTTCTAAATGGTGAACTGAATGCTTATTTATGGTTATTTGCTTTAACGCAGTGGTCCGACAAACCTTGCGCAGCTCATCTGATACCTCGGGGAGACGGGGAGCATGTGTGGACCCAGCAGGAGCTGAAAGAGAGGCTCTTCCAGGATATTATATGTTACTTGGACAAGGGCAAGGTGATTATTAGCTGCTCTACATGTGAGCTGTTGTCTTAGCATGAGGCTTAAACCACTCCAGAGAATGTCTGTTCTGTAAGTCAACATTGGCAAACTTCACAGGAAGTTGCAAAAGAAACAAAAACACAGACCCAGCCACAAGACTCTTGAGTTGTGACAGCGTTTAGGCTTCTCAGTAGTTAGTGCATGAAGCATCAACTGTTATCCCCCGAAGCTGTGAGGTAGGGGTTTTTACCGAGAACAGCAGGGGGAACCAGATGGCGAAGTATACCTTGTGTTATGTTTACAGTAGTCCCTCTTATGACCGAGTGGTGCATGTGTCTTCTCAGATGTGGGAAAAGGCCATTGAGCTGGGCAAACAGCTGGCCAAGATGCACGAGAGCCACATGTTTGACTTCATGGAGCTGAGCCAGCTACTGGTAAGAAGAGATGCTTTAGAATTGAGTACTGCAAATAAAGCACTGTGATTACTGAAACCTCAGAGAAAGTCACCTTCATAAACAGATAGGGAAAACAACTGATATAAAGTGCAGACTCTCATTGTTTATGGCCTCATTAATACTAATTTAAATGAGCGTGATGACAAGAATTATGTGCCAGCTTGTTCGAGGCTGCAGTCGGTTCTCTGGGAAGGAGAGAAGAGAGTGTGTGCGGTAACCTTTTGCTGAGCTCATTTTCACTCCGACAGCGTCTGCTGATAGTGTGGAGTTTAATTTGATTATGTGCAGTCTAGTTATAAAGTCTCTCAGCGTTAGTCATTTTGTATATTTGTGCTTCAGAAGTCTTTTCTTGAAATTAGGTAAAAGATAATGAAAGTTTTGTTGCAGTGATTTTTTTTTTTGAATACTGTTATAAATGGTTTTATTTTTGTAACTGCTGTTAGTTTAATTTCAAAATACTGTCTTTGAACTGTATTTACAATCTTGTTTGGCTTGTGTTACAGAAAAAACAAGCTGAGTTCTATGAGAAAATAATGCATGCGATGCGGCCGCAGCCAGAGTATTTTGCTGTTGGATATTATGGCCTTGGATTCCCGTCCTTCCTCAGGGTAAGAAAATGAACACCTATCTCAATAAATAGAGACTTAGGAAAAACCCTTATGTACCCGTTGCTTATGCAGTGAGCTGGCTTTTTGAAAAATGTCTCGGGGCAATGTGCAATAATGCCGATAAAGGTTATTAGCTTTCTGATGACACGAGCGAATGTCAGCACAAATACAGCATCACACATGCACACCTCTCGTATATCATGGAAAATGAGGTTGATCATAATTCTTGCTGCTTATTGACTTTCATTTGATGTGTTACACAATTACACTTTCTGCTGCAGAACAAAATGTTCATCTACAGAGGCAAAGAGTATGAGTGGCTCGAGGACTTCAGCTTAAAGCTGCTCTCTCGGTTTCCAAATGCCGTGCGGATGACCAGCACAGCACCCCCCGAAGAAAACATTAGCAACTCCCCAGGACAGTGTATCCTTTAATGATAAGAAAATGCTTTTAAATCATATGTCAGCATTTTTGGACATGGAGTATTGTGACCCACCCCTTATTTCTTCATATTTTGCTTCCAAGAAGCCAGACTTCCTTGTGATTTTCTTTTTCTCTTTTCTTTTCCTTTCTTTTATGTGGTCTTCAGCCATAGTTCTGCAGGCCTTATAGATGTCTTTCAAAGTTTTTTCTTTGGAAATTGGCTGCTTTTTCACCCATTACAGTCCAGTTCTTGTATCTGACCCTTTTCAGAGGAATGCTAGTTAAGCTACTTAACCTATGAATTATTTAGGCATAAAAAAAATGCCACCTAACTCATGAACCATTATTGCGGGGCTTGATTTCAGCCCTTGGTTATGAGGATCTAGTTAACATTGATGAAATTATGAATGCAGAAAAGTTTCATCAGAACAGGAACGGCATCATTTTTTAGCATGGAAATGATCTAAAATAAACTGTCAATTAAGTAAGTGCAAAAATCTTCATAGATTGGCCTCAATATAGAGTCCCAGCCTCAATATCCCAATATTAGTGAAGCAGTGTGGGATCGTTGTGACAGAGAACAAAAGGCAGTAAAATCCAAAGAAAAGGAGAACTATTTTACGAAAGCTTGTCTAAGAGAGTGAATGTGCAAACAATTTTTTGCCTCACTGTATCTATTCTGTATTTCTGTAACAAAAAACCCCAACCCCCCAAAAGATCAAAGCAGGTCTAGCTGAAGATTCACAGACCAATGCAGATGTGAGAACCAATGTTTATGTCTTGTCTGATACCTTCATTAAAGCTTTAGCTTTAGCTTTGGTCCATGGCTAGTTAGCACATATTAGCATGCTAAGAGAGTATGTTAGCACCAGCACTATGAGAGTTCTTTTCTTACCTCAGGAGTACAATTTTAAAAAATAAGAAGGCACTTGCTTTTATTTGCCAATTAAGGAAACTCTTAAAACCATACTGAGTTTGACTTGTGTTTGTTGTCTCTGCTTTTTCATATTGTCCCTCGTCTTATCCTTAGCTGAACTTCAGACATCCAGTGCTTTACTGTCAAGCCTGTTCTCACTTTGCCGAAGCAGTTTAAAGACAAGGGGGTTCCAGAGCAGATATTAAAGTGCGTAACAGAACACTTAAAGGCTGATTTATTTTCCCGTGGCTATCCTGGGATTTATGGTTCCCTGGGCAAAGCGCTAACTCAATGGTGTCCTTCCCTGTTCTTTTCCAGCTATTACAGAACCAATGAAGTGGACCAATTCCAGTATTCCAGGCCCTTCAGGAAAGGTGAAAAGGACCCAGACAATGAATTTGCGGTTAGGACTTTTTAAATTTACTTTAAAGCAATGACTCATATGTAAGCATACACTCATAAATTAAAAGAAGGCAGAAAAAAACCCTGTGTAGGCACATGCCGCACCTCAAAGATTGATGAAGACATGAAAACGTCAGCCTTTATATTTTATTGTTATTTATTCTGCCCTATAGACCATGTGGATCGAGAGAACAACATACATTACGGCCTATCACTTCCCAGGGATTCTCAAATGGTTTGAAGTCAAATCTGTCTCAATGGTAAGAACACTGGACTAAGCCTTGATGCTCACACTCTGTTTTCTTACGTTGCATCGTTTGGTTCACTAAAATCTGTCCTAAAATACACTTTATTTTTAATGTGTGTCTTTTTAATGTGCAGGAGGAAATCAGTCCTTTGAAAAACGCCGTAGAAACCATGGAGAAAACCAACGAAAAGCTGAGTAACCTTGTGCAACAGCAAGCATGTGATCGCTCACTGTCCGTCAACCCACTGTCCATGATGCTCAATGGCATAGTTGACCCCGCAGTCATGGGTGGCTTCTCCAACTATGAAAAGGTCATTTAAAAAAAAAAATAATAATATGACATTTTCTCTTCAG
>NW_024582456.1:1874924-1897604 GCF_018398535.1 Haplochromis burtoni
GGGATTACTTTTTTGGGGAAGTAATCAGTAATTAGTTACTGATTACTTTTTTCAAGTAACTTGACCAACACTGCTCGTGCAGTACTGTGAATGCAGTTATACGGTCATTAACTAAAGTAACGGACAGATTCAAACTCTAATCTGATGATTGAATTAAAGGAACAGCAGTGCTCATGGAGCACACAGAGATCACAGAGAACATACTGTCCTCTGAGAAAACATGGATTTTGATGCATTTCACCTTGTTACAATACTTCTCATTGTTAGGCTCATCTCTGCATGAAAGGGTAATTATTTCTGTGTGTTTTTGAGCATTCCTGATATCACATCATCAAATGAGAAGTCAGTAGATAGAAATAAGCTTTGTCATTGTGGCTTTAGTCGCATAAGAACTCTTGAAGATTTTCACCATGGGAACAAAAAAAGAACAAAGAACAACAAAGTCATCCGTGACCCAGATGACAGCGAACAGAACTTCATACCAAAAATGATCTTTTGAATTCACCTGCGTTTTTTGTATTTCTGGTGTAGGTGGTGGTGTAGAAATACTGCATGTGGACATGTGGACATGCCAAGTGTTTGGCAGGCTGTATGAATTGATCATTTACTGCGACAACAGCAATGTAAATTGTACAAATGGGGAAAAAAGGCTCCTTTTTTTCTTTTTCAAATTGAATATGTACAGTGCACACTAGAAGCCACCCTTTACATCTATTAAACTATAGTAGAACAGTGTCTCACTGCTTCTCCTTGCAGACTGCATTGTTTGCTGAATTGGTTTCATGTCGCTTGCACAGCTCTTAACTTTTTTTTTTTTGAGCCAGAATATAAAGCATTCAATCGACCAACTACTGCCAAAGCCCTCTAATAAAACATAATTAATTCAACTCCAAACAATAATGGTGAATTATAATTTCTAAATCCTTTTTTTTTTCTCCCCCACTCAAAACTTCTGGCTGGCCTGTTGCTTGTTATGAGCTACAAGATTGTATTCATAAGTATACCACTGTGGCCTCTTTGCCACTCTTTGGAGCTCTATTCAATGTAGCCAGTAGCTGTATTTTAAGTGACAATGCTTTAACAACACAAAAAGACCCCAAGTTGCCCAATTTTCATTCTGGTTCCATTCTCTGCAGGCTTTCTTCACAAACGCCTACATCCAAGCGCACCCAGAGGACCGTCAACACATTGAGGAACTTAAACGCCTCATCGCCCTGCAGGTAAATCCTTCGCTTGTCATTGCCACGGTATCCATGACAGCAGCCTTCTAAAACACTTAGGTACTCCTCTCCCCCCTCCAGATCCCCCTCCTGGCAGACGGAATTCGCGTCCACGAGGAGAGGACAACGGAGCAGCTGAAACCCTTGCACAACCGCCTGGTCACTTGCTTCCAAGACCTTCGGGAGAAAGTGGAGAAGCAATATGGCGTCATAACTTTGGTGTGTTGCCAGCTCAAAAACTCAATTTAATGTAAGAGGGTGCCAACTTAAGCTATTGGCCCTCTTGCCTTCCTATCAAATGGTTCTCATTCAAAGCAGAGTGTACATTATATTAGTGCAGGACCATAAATCTTCCTTTAGCCAATCTATTGCGACCTGTGTTTTGCCTGTCATTGTGCTCCTTCCCTGCCAAGATCTCCTCTCCTCCCCCCAGTGACGCTTAATCCCATTTGTGTGTCCCAGCCCTGCTCTCTCACCGAGCAGAAGAAGAGTCGCGTGGGCTCGGTGGTGATGCCCTACATCCTGCCCTCCACCCTGCGTCGCATGTCCACTATCTCAACCATCTCCAACGCCTCCTCGGGCCTTTCCAGCGGCTCTGCTTCCTCAGACGGGCCCTCCTGCCTTTCCTCCCAAGAGTTAGTCCCAGCATCCTTGTGCTGCTTATTTTTATCTACCTTTCCATCCTGTCTAGACATTGCTTACCTTTAAAATGACTTTTGTTTTCCTTGTTTGGAAAAAAAAATGCACCGTCTATGCATCTGATTCTATATCTGCTTCATTCACAAACAGTTCCTTGTTGTCCCGTCCCAGAGATCGCAGAGCGTCTGTTCTGTCCCGCTCAGATGAAGACAATAGGATTGCTAGAAAGAACAGAAAGGAGTGGAGTGTGAGCAAATCCCAGAACCTCCTTGAGAGGCAGTCAGATGGAGATGAGGTAAGGCCTTATGCCCAAGAACTGTTTACACACTTCATATTTCTTCTGTTATTCTTATTCCCCTGTAACATGCACTAAACAAAGGTACTTAAAAAGGCCGTGTTGTTATTGTGTCAAGTGTTTTAACTGTGAATTGGGAGCAGTCCCGTTGTGCTTAAATGGTTTTGCATTGTGTTTTCCACTTTCATTCTAGACTCCTCCAGAGAAGCAGCAGAGGCCCAAGAGTTTACAGCTGGGAGATCGCCGGCTTACCCTCTCCCTGTTTCAGGGGGTTTCATCTCAGCTCAGCTTGTCTAACCCGCTCAGCCCTCTACCTGCCTCTCCACACACACCGCAAACACCACGCAGCTCCAGTATGTTACCCCCCCACCTCCAAAAAAAGTCAAACACTGCATGTCATCGTTTTATTTTCTCTTAAAGTTATGCCTTACACATGCAGAAACAGGAGGGCTCCGTTGTGTAAGCGCATTCTGGTCTGAAGCCCTAATCAGGTCACACACACACCTCGTAGTCACTGATGCATGTGGCCTGAAAAGCTTTTATTTCCTCTCTCCTGTCGTAGGTTATTCATCACTTCTCACTGACAATGATGTCAGAACCATTGACACTCCAGGGACTCCTCCACCTATGCCACCAAAGAAACACCCGCATGAGATTGACAACTCCGGGTTTTCTACAGAGGTACGTCTGCTCAGAGAAAATCTCACACACCCCCTTACAAATACATATTTAATGTCATGTAAACGCTAAAATATTCCGTTTTTATTTTTATTTGAAGTCCTAACACGAGCACTCTTCTCTTTTTCCCCGAAGTTTTCGCCTCCACTCCCGATGAAAATTGAGAGCAAGCCTCCTCCACCGCCTCCAAAGGCACGGAAGTCAATGTTCCCGTCCTATGAGCACCCCCCCCAGTAAGATTATTACCCCCCAAATTCTATGATTTGGCTGTGATTTATAAACATAGGTTCATTTGTGGCAGAGTGGAAACCCCACAGCAAGGTACAGATTGCAGGACCATCAGATTTTCAATGGGAAGCATATTTCTGATGCAAGTTGATTATAGTTCCAAGCAGTCCTTTTAATTTTGTTGTTAAGCTGCAAGGAAGTTTAGGTTTGGGATTTCTGTCAATAGACTGTCAATAAGGGTACTAACGTGCAAAAAATGGATATATGATTTTCAGGTACAGATTTTAATTCTCTTTTTAGAAAAGATACTTTTTTTTTTCTTAACACAAAGCGAATGTGGTGAACAAGGAATGATCAATGTTGTAATGTTATATTTTATTTGTAGACTAATCAGCCACAACATTTAAACCACACGCAGGAGAAACGAACACTGATCATCTCATTATAATCCAGCATCGTCCTGGGAAGTTTGGGCTTTCGTGTGGATGTTAATTTAACCACAAACACCTGCTAAAGCTGCTGCAGACCAAGCACAGCTACCCATGGGAAAAGCAGCTGGTAGCAATGGGCTCTTTTCCTACACCACAAAAAACTGCTCAGGACCTACTTGAAAGCATCCAAAACAGCCCAAAGCATTGACCTGGCCTCCAAACTTCCCAGATTTCAGTCCTATGATGCTTCCACAAAATGCACCAAACCCTCAGGGGACAAAGGATCTGCTCCCGATGTCCCAGTCCCAGACAGCACAAGACATTCTGTGTGGTCCCCTATCAGTGGCCTGTGTCCGAGTGTCATGAGGGGAACCTACTCAGAGCTGGTGGTTTTAATGTTGTGGTTGAACAGTGTGTGTGCTTATAGAGTGACACTGGATGAATCATTTCCCTTCTAGCTGTTTACCAGCATTCCATATTTGAACAGTAAAAAGCTGCATTAGATTCATATCGAACTTGATTGAGAGCAGGGAAAACAATGTACAGAATGTAGTTATTGTTTGTTGATGGTGTCTAAACCACAATGTTTCAGAGACACTGGATGGCATTATTGAATGTGCTGCAGATTATGCGTTTGTTTTGATGCTGATGATGAACTGAATACTGTAACCTGTGCATCCAAACTAAACTACATCATGTTGATGGTGAGGTTCAGTGAAGGACGTTTTGGAAAATCTGCTTATTTGCATTGGTTAGGAGACAAGATCATAGATGCCACTCTTGTACCTTTTTAGTGGGCATGTAGCATAGAGCACAGACTGTGTATAAAAGACGAATGACATCACTGATTGGCTTGTGATTTCTATATTTTTGAAGCCTCCAATTTAGCTAAAATCATGACAGCTTGCATTTCTGGAACAGGAAGTGACCATATTTAGGCCACTGAGTGTAGTGCTAAGTTATCAGCTAAGCTGCATCCATGGGTAAGATGAAACTATTCCAGGAAATTCCAGTTAAAAAAACAAAAAAAAAACAGCAACAGCAGGTCCATGTTTGCATTGGTGCCCAGCAGATATAGACTAATGGCAACATTTGGTGATCTTATATTCTAATAGATCAGCTGACATAAACAGATTTGTTTGTTTCAGTTTTGGCCAACTCTTCTTGGATCAGATGGTTTCATTTTTGTAACAGTTCAAATGACCTTAACTTTGAACCATGACTGAAGCTAATTATACATACAATCCCAAAACAAGTATTGTACCTGGCTATAAACATTCACTTCATCTCTGGGTATTTTTACACAAGAGACTATGGGGACTGACTCACTTTTGGAGCCAGCTTCAGGTGATCTGTGTTTTTTGCACTTCCAGGTTGTTGCTTGAATTTAAGCCAAAAGGTTAGCTTAGCTTAGCATTAGACATAGAAGACACAAAAATACACCTGCCATCTGTAAAGCTCACTTAATAAATCAAATCACGAAACTATAAGAAACCTTTAGTTTAAAGATGACAATGTGTGGCAATCAGAAATAAGATCAGAAAGTTACTGCTCTTGGCCAAGAGATACTCATTCTGCCACATGTAAAACACAACGTTTCCCTCTTTTGTGAACAAATTAGGATATTTTATTAATCCCAGAGGAAATCATGAGATCTGAATTGATTCCAGTCGGCAGCTGTTTTCAGTCCTAATGCTAAGCTAACTGTAGGTTATGGAGTCATCATTTAGACAATGATGTAAGTGGTATAGTCTCTTTCTCTTGTCAAGAGAGTAAATTTTCCAAACTTTCTAACTGGTCCTTTAAAGAACCCTAAACGCTATGTGCTACAAGCATACATACCTCTGGAGTTCACTTTAGTTTGATATTTCAGGTGTGGGTAGATTTTCTTTTTTATCAATAAATTTTTAAGTAAATTATTGCTATTCGTTGAATTGAGTACGTATTTCCTTAGTTTTGCACACCCAGTGTGTACAGAGATTGTTTATTTTGAGTGCAGTGTAATTTTTAGTATGATTTCAATATACACTTTTTCCTGTGCGCTGTCAAAATGTTCTAAAAGAAACAGTATGTGCAAAATCTCTGCATGTAAAAGTGCTTTAAGAATGATAGAGTTGAATCTTTTGTTAATTTGCCAGTGTTTTATTAAATTTACATTGTTTTTACAAGGGATTAACTTCTTTTGTACAGTGGAAATTCCTTAACGTGCATCAAAGACGTTTTATACAAACAATGCCTCAAGAGATATATGATGATCTTTTTTATGAACAAGCTGTTGTTGACTTAACAGAAATAAAGCAGTTTCTGAAATGCCTGCAGACTCCCTATTTTTTTCCCTTTTTTTGATGACTATGATTATTTGAAAAAAAAAAGCCTTTTAGCTGCAATCTTGCCTCCATACAGAATACAGATTACCCTCTGTACCCTCGGTGGAAACGCAGCACTCACACAGACAGTTATCGGGATGCTGTTGATGGTGTGAAAAAAAATTACCCACTCAAGCTCAAAACATCAACAAACTAGACACAGAAGTGGTGACCTATGCATTTCAAACACAATTAGAGTTGGTGTAGGTAAACGATACTTTGCTTTAGCTCACTGGTGCATAGGCTGGAGAGGCTTTTCGTGTGAAAGCAGGGAGGACTTTACGCAATTCTTCTAGGAATTGTGGGATGGTGCTGGTGTTGCTAATCTGTATTGTTAATGGCCTCTTCCTTCCTGTTGGATAGTGAGGTGCGGGGGTATCTTTCTCCCTTCAAGTCTCATGGGCAGTGGACATTTAAAGGGATGTTCACTCATGCAAAGGAAGCAACGTGATAACTGCCAACTTTAGCTGGATACTCGGGAACATCTCCATGGAAACAACCTCATAGTGTAAGAGGTTTGCGGCTTAATGCTGTAACAATTCCAAGGGCAGAAATCACAACAGCATTGTTCCTTTCTGTTGCAGACGTCTTTCCAGTCTCCTCTCAGCTGACTTACAAGCCAGTGGCACATCGGAGTGTCTGAGTCATTCCACAGTCTGAGGTCACTCACACAATTTCCATTTCCTTGAGACAGCACTCAGTCGAAGTTTGAAACATTTTTTCCACAACACAGTTGCAAACTCTTACACTTCATTTATCAGACATAACAAAGTACTTAAGTACAATTCTGAGATACTTCTCTTAGATATTTCTGCTACTTTAATTCTTTTATTCCAGTCCACTGTATTTTAATTTAGATCTTACTGCGGAAGCTTGGGCGGCTGCTTTTCAGAATATTTACAAGTCATTATAAATTAATTTCCGGTATAAAATTTGATATAAAATTCAATAATTTATTTTATTTTTCAACCTGCAGGATTTTTTTGGTCACTTGGGGTCAGCAGAAACAAGCTGTGAATGCAAAAATAAGACATACTGTCCTCCTTAGTTCGTAGACAACATATAAGTTCCAGGTGGAATATTTATTTTTCATCCATCCATCTGATTTGGGGTTGCTGGAGCCTATCCACAGGGCAGGACACAGGGTACACCCTGGAACAGGTCATCGATCTGTTGCACACATTCACACTTGTGGCCAATTTAGGAATCACCAGTTAACTCAACCCCATGCATATGTTTGGACTGCAGATTGAGTACCTGCAGAGAGGGATCATGCAAACTCCATATGGAAAGGTCCCAGCCTGGATTCATTTAAAATGATAATTATCACATTTATTGCCTTTTGTCTTTTAAGTCTTAATTTGCATCTTGTTTTATCTTCCACTAAATGCAGTGTAGTTTTAAAAAACACAAGTATTTATTTATTTATTTATTTATTTATTCATTGCTTTAACTGTCAAAGGAAAAAGTCCAAAAGTGATCAATAAAACAGCTTTAGTCTACCGTATGTGCATATGGTAGTTAAGACTGGGTCCAGTTTGAGCAGCTACAACTGTAGCCATTTCTTTCAGTTAATCACTGAAGAAATGGCCATTTGTAGCCATATTAGCGCTTTTATTTTTTGGTTCCTTTTATTGTATTGAGCTGTTCTTGGCCTCATCTTTAACCTAACTTGCCCCTGTTATGTTGAATCCAGCTCCCTCCAACAGGGAGAGGGGAAGACGACAGGAATGGAAGCGGAGGCCTTGGTACGACTTAACTCCCCTGCATCAAAGGATAATACGCCCTTTCTTACTTTGTCCGTTTAACAGCTGGAGGGATCCCGAGTCTCTGTGTGTAGTGGGATTAGCTGCACTATTGTATCTCTGCTTTGAACCTCACTAGGTGGTGCCAGAGGGTGTGAACTAATGTAGCATTGCAAGGAGGTCTGCTGCATTATTTTTTTCATTTTTTCCTTTTTATAAAAAAGCCCCTCTATTTACTCAGAGTAGGTTTGCTGGGCATAAGTGCACTTTTCAGGAACACCAGCTTCATATCCACACTCTCAGCAACAGCTACATAAAGTCACACCTGGGAGCTGTCGAGTGCAGGTATACACGATTCTGTCGAGGGCCAGCGAACACATATACTAAAAAGGATGTTGGGTTTGGGGGGGGGGCTTCTCTTCATCGGGTTTGTGTTTTTTTTCCCCTCATATGGTGCGGGGATTTGGCCTGGCATCCTTCCAGCTAACATGCAGGTTACTCCAGTCCCTGTGTGCAGCTTAAACTATCTGCAACCTGAGTGAAAGGGGGAAAAACTCTTAAAGCCAGGTTCTGCATACGTTCCTGTTTTATTAATATGCTCTGTACTCTTACCTCAGTCACATGTATTTTTTAACGTTTTCAGATGGGCCCCAAGTTACATCATGTCTAAGCACGCATGCTTTGGGATCTGTTTTACAGTCCTAACTTATTATTTGTACTACTGAAATATTAATATTCATAGGTACTGGCCTGGTCAGCTGGTTATATGGCCCCGGTGTGCATTCACTTGCAGAGCTCTAAGTGGCCAGCACAGCTAAAATCCCATTCTGATGCAAGAAACTGTAATTAATGGTGATGCAGCAGGACAGTAGTCATTACTGAAATTGCTAGCACAAAAGATAAAAGAATACTTCAAAGTTTTTTAATAAGTTCAGACAATGACCAATTGATTTCAGCACAAAGACCTCCAGCAGAAAGCAAATTGGCTTTTTTTTGTCCCCCAGTTTTTAACTTTTGAAGGAAGGCTGGCTTGAGTCTTTTGTTCGGGCACCTTCAGACAAGACAAATACAGTTATTCACTAAGCCAGAAGTTAAAATCATGTATCAGCGTTTTCCAAAGAGTCCTCTTGCCGTAGATGAGCACCACGGCAGCAACGGTTGTGTAGAGTGATGTGAAAAAGATTGTGAGAGAGAGGGTGCTCTCTTGGTGCACCACAATTTTGTAGTTGACATACAGGTCAACCACGAGCAGGACAAGGAAGTTGGCCACTAGACCAAGAGCCATTTCGATGACCCTTATCTGAGTGCCCAGCTTTGGAGGGTGGGTTCCATTGGTGCTAGCTTTCATGTGCTGGAGATGGATGGCCAGGTGAACAGAGATGGAGATGCAGCATTTCACCATGACCACCCCTGGAAATACATCAGAGAGGAGCAAGTACATGACTTGATAAACCTTCACAGAAGTGGTGTCAGAGAATACAAGTCCACAGTCTCCATTTGCTTTGTAGGTGATGTTGCCAACAGCGTTTCCAGCAGCTGCTGGGTTGCCAGCGTTAAACAACACGAACATTGGCAAACAGGTGCCAAAACCAAACAGAGGGATGAGAATCACAGCTATGGTCACATGCTTGACAATGACATCTTGGGCGTGTGTGTAGCAGTGGTTGGGTTCGTGAACCAGTTTGGTGCTGTAGTAGAAAGTGAGAAAGCTGCTGTTCCACATGATGATGAACTTGAAGCTGAAGGTAAGCACCAGCAGGATAGCGTAGCCTATCTGGGCAATCTGGCAGTTACTGTCCACCTCATCCATGGTCATCCAGAAGTAGCAAGTCATCTGGTGAGCAATACTGGCCACCGACAGAGCCATGGTGATAGTTTCACAAGGCGTCCACTGCTTTTTCTCCTTGTAGTTCAACACACTCATCAAAGAGATATAGGAATTAAAAAAGACAGTGGTGATGCCCAGCACACCCGTCATTACCCAGAGGGGATATTTAATTAACACAAGCATAACCCCAAACTCTTCTGTGCCGTAAACTTTAACAAGGATACCGTAGTCTTTAAGTCTCCGTGCAACACTCAGCAGTCTGTGTGGGCTTCTGAAGTGCTTTGGTTTTGCTGCGTTCAAAGAGATGACAAGAAGGGGGGAAGAGGAATAAGAAATTATATACACACACTCCAAAATCAGATGATTCTTCATTTCTGTCACAGAATTGAATCAGTCATAGCTTGTCAGAAAGGCCCGAGGAAAAGATTCACACATTTAGCATTTGAAATTCATTAAACAGATACAAACAGGCCCAATTAAAATCTTTGGTCAATGTTTGAATTTTATGCCAATTCTGAAATTTAAGGTGGTCACATGCAAAGCAAACAAGTGAGGTAAGAAGGTTAGAGTAATTAGTGTAGGAAATTCCTACACTAGCGAAGCTCACCTGGGTCAGATATTGTGTTTTTTATTGCCGTGAATCCAACTGAAGGTTTCTGCTTACGTTCCCTTTGCCTGTTAGTCGTGACAATACCCTGTCTGGCTCAATAACTTTGGTAGCAGCTGAGGAATCCTTTGTTTTGTTTTGTTTATTCAAGCATTAATCCTTGCCTGGAGTTGTCTGCAGGATGCACACGCAAGGTGAAAGTCTTGGATCTAAGTTTTCTTTTCATGGGGATTTATATTTTCACATTGGGTACGATTTGCATCATCCCTGACCACAGGTAGTGGCGACAGCTGGTTTGCATTGACATGAGGTGGACAGGATATGTGCTCATTATACACAGATCAAAAAAAATAAATAAATAATTAAAGGGACAATTTGAAAACATCAGATCTCAATGGGAATCGATGAGCTTCTGGACAGTCTGAGCTGCAACCTGGCAGCATTGTATGGACCAAAACACAATGTCCCAGAGATTTGCATCCATTCAGGGGTATCAATTCTTTCATTGTCATAGAACTGCCTGCATACTGTCATCACATCACCCGAAGGAACTTTAATCCAGATACCTAAAGGCAGTTAGGGCGCTGTTGTCAAGCTTGTAGAGGTCTGTGTGTCCCTGATTGAAATGCCTTCCCAAACCATCACTGAACCATCACTAAACTAATGATGCTGAATGATGTTACAGGCAGCATAACATTCTCCACAGCTTATCAAGACTTTTTCACGTCTGTCACAAGTACTCAGGGTGAACCTACTCTCATTCGTGAAAAGCACAGGGTGCCAGCGGTGGACCTGCCAATTCTGGGATTCTATGGGAAATTCCAATCGAGCTGCACAGTACTGGGCATCATGAAGCCTATTTCTGGTTGTTTGGTAAGAGACATTCACACCAGCGGCCTGCTGGAGGCCATTTTTTAGCTCTGGCAGTGCCCATGCTATTCCTCCAGATACCAGTCCTACTAATACGGGAAGAACCTTTTATGACCCTGTCCAGCTCTCCTTAAGTAACTGGCTGTCTCAAAGAGTCTCCTCCATTCTCATGAGACTGTGCTGGGAGACACAGCAAACCTTGGCACCTCATGCTGCCAATAATAACACTGACTTCAAATTCAAAACTAGTGAAAAAACAGTCAGAAAAGATGAGGAAGGAAAAATGTCAGTGGCCTCCACCTGTAAAACCATTCCTGTTTTGGGTATTGTCTCATTGTTGCCCCTCTCGTTTCATTTCATGACCAACAAAGCAGCTGAAACTGATTAACAACCCCCTCTGCGACTTAACTGACCAGATCAATATCCCACAAGTTTAATTGACTTGAGGCTGCACTCTGATTAAAAAGTCCTTCCATTTTTTTTTGAGCAGTGCATATTGATATCCAATGACTTTACTGTACGTCTGTCAGTGCAGCACAGCCAATCCACAAACCACAATCCAACACGCGCCGCATGCAAATACTTATTCCTGCTGTCCGCCACATATTTACAAACACCAAACCGCCCACACGCCCATTTACCTGATAAGAACAGCAAATCACCTTTAAGTCACCTTCACAAGCCGTGCTCATGCAGCACCTTATCACTTTAGCTTGTGCTGTGGAGCACCCCAACTTTCTTTTTAATGAGGTGCTGACTTAAATTATAGTTCAACTCTATTTAGATTTCTTGTTTACTCCATTTATCCAGTCAAAACAAGCAAGATGCTGATTTCATAAGCACACAGTATGGCTTTCCCAACAGTCTGCAGTCACACTTTTCTTTATAAAAAAAAAAAAAAATCACCTTAAGCCAAATTTCAAGGACAGATTCTGCCTTTTTGTTGCACAAAAGCTCTTTGAAAGCAGACTGCGGTGGTAGCCTTTTCTTTTTTCTAAAAATAATAATAATACAATTTCTTTTACTATGCCAACCCTGTTAAAACTTCTGCCCTCCAAAGCAAGACTGCGATTTTCCAACAAGGCTTCCAGAACAGTATTTGTAATTAATTATTGTATCCGTTTTCCTGCTTCTTGCATGGATCAAAGGACAGGCTAACGTGTGAGCACATGAGAAAGCTTGACGGATGTGCATTTACTGGGAAAGAAAGGGGGAAAACATACTGGTTAGAGCAAACAGAAAGTCACAGACATTAACACGGACCCACAGAGGATGTGTTTGTCTTCTTGGGAAGCAAACAAACGACAAAGTCAAGCACAGCAGAGGCACATTAAACACTGTGTTATGCCAGTCTCTTGGTGTAGCTGTGTGGTGGGTTGGGATGGGATGCCCCTTGCCCTGAAGGGGACTGGAAACAGAATACTGACCAAGCCACACCACTACCAGCAGCTCGTATTCATTCAATATACGCACCTTTTGAAGATGGGATCAGGAGGAGATGTGCCTGCAGCCCCACCTCTCTTCAAAAGAGAGGTGGGGCTGCAGGCACAGTGCTGACTCTGCTTACTGAAGGTGTCAGCTGCAGGTCAGTACCTCCAAAGTTAGACTAAGAGCTAGTTTACCTTCTTCCTACCCCCTCCCCAAAAAGATCAGACATGCATCCCTGCACAGGACATGAACGAGGCAATTCTGCTTCGTTTTGCTCTACAAATTATTATTATTATTATTATTTTTACCAGAAGGCAAACTGACATAAAGAGGGTCAGAGGTAAAGCTAACTATTCTAAAGTGTCCCCAATTATCGAGCCACTTACACCCCTGAAAATAGCAGCAACTGTGAAAGCTGTGAGAACACATCGAGCATATTAAATGACCAAGATTTTGAGGGTTTTTTTAAACAAGAACTTTGCACTAGATATTTATTTTAATGGATTCTTCATTCATTAATCTCTCTAATTAAGTTACATTTGTACACATGTGACCCATGTGGACCGACAACACAAACACCCGAATGCCATTTACATTTATTGTTCGCCTTGACTTGCCAATTAAAACATTAAACTGTACAAAATAAAAAAAATAACAAGAAGGAAAAAAAGCATCATAATAAAAAATAATTGCTTTGCTATATACATTTTACATACAGTTTTAAAAATTAAAAAAAAAACAAAGCAAATCTTATTTGTGATTATGAAAACCTGTTCTTCTGTTTGCTTTACACTAGCAGTGATGTGCTAAAGTGCTTCATGAAAGTCAGCTGATACATATAATATGTCACATGAGGGTAGGATTTTATGAGTCAGTAGCTATGCAAACACTCCCATTGTTCCCTGGTTTAAAAAACATGTATATATTATTGCACCTCTTGGCCCTTATATACTTCAGACACAGAATATTATTTAAAAGGTGGTGAGTCTTTTTTTTTTTATCATAAAGTGTAGTTGAGCACTAAAAATAAAATTAAGAGCCTGTTAGGCTTGAGGTTTGTGGTCACACGGCGTATCCATATTTAGGGTCATATGTGAGGTGAGCGGGTATCTCCCCGCCTGTGGTCGACCCATTGCTTCCATTTGTGAAGATTGGGCCCGATTCATTGACCGTAGGCAGATTGCCCCTTACGGAACTGTAGATGACGCCGTGGTGAGTGCGGTATCCCATCACCGAGCGGAGGCTGGAGTGTCGGCTGGAGTGCATACTGGAGTTCCTGCTCGGGGGCCTGCTCTCCGGGGCCTGCGCATCCTCCCTGGGAAAGCAGAGTCACGCAGGTTCTCAGTTAAGCTGCTACACCGATCTGAGATCGTTTGACAGATGCCTCAAACGGCCATAAAATACCTTATTTCATTCGCGACCTCCTTCTGGTAGCGACGCTTGTGGCAGCAGCAGATGAGAAGCCAGATGAGAAGCAGGAGGAGCAGCAGAAGCAGCAGAGCGCCTATCACAGCGCCAGCTATCACACCTGCTTTATTGGTAGCTGGAAGAGGCAATGTATTGCTTAGAAATCAAACGTGTGCAGCTCACCTTCTTGAATTCCAAATCCAACAAGAGGATTATATGTGATTTTGCATAAAAGCAAGTCAAAAAAGGTACCTTCAGGATATGAGTGTTCAGAGCTGTTAAACTGAAAATAAGATGATGATATTGTAGACTTACGGTTGTATGCACGCAGTACGTATTTACACTGCCCTTTGCCCACAGCGTTTGCTGCCTCGCAGACATAAGTTCCAGTGTTGCTGTCTGTATGGTTCTTTATCAGAAGCTCCCCACTCTGTTGGTCTTAATGAAAGAAGACAGCACTGAGTACAAGCACATTACCTACACAAACACAGCCGCATTAGTGTTTAGAGAAGAGCATTCTTAGAAAAAGGCATCCTGGTGCTAAGTTGCTTACTTTGAGTAGCAGTGGATGGAATTGCAGCTCCGTTTTCTCTCGTCCACACATAGCTGATGGGAGAGGATCCTTGACGGGATACGCAGCGGAGGGAGACTGTGCTTCCTTTCTCCTCACCACCTTCAACCCAACACTTTGGCGTTGATGGGGGAACTAATGAAAAAAAAGAAAGAAACACCCATATGGCACAAAAACTATTTTAGTGCAATGCTCTGATTCAACACTGAAGCATCTGGGTATGGCTGCAGTGAGGTAATCTACTGAGACAGAAAGAATGGAGGAGCCTTTGCATTCCACGTGAATGAGCACATTTAAAAGCAGACGGCTGAGAAATGAAACAAGTTAGACCGGTTAAAAAAAAAAGAAGCAAAACAAAAAAAGCAATTTGTCCTCACCCAACACAACCAGTGTGATTTTTCTCATGTCAATGCCTGGGAGCTTCTTGACTTTACACTGGTATGTGGCGGTGTCTGAGACTGTCACACCAGTGATAGAGATCGAAGCATCTCCCTGGTCGGGGTTCCCTGTGAAACTGAACCTTTTGGAGACGCTGTTGTCCGTGTAGTGGGTCTGGCCACCTGAATATGATAAGATCTGAGAGGCAAGATTTGCACTGAGTAATGTCTTATTTTTTGATTCAGGTTTTCCAGCTAACTGAGCCTAAATGCAATATTTTCTCTGTCTTTCTATAATTCCTCTCTGTCATCACACATGCAACATACCACTGTGTCCTTCTGTGTCATGTCTGGACTGACGTTGGACCACTCAATATCCAGCGGTCCTGTGTCTGCTGCGGCTGGAGTATAGGTGCATCCCAGTTTAACAGTCGTTCCCGTTGCATACTGAATGGTCTGCGGCCCCGTGGATGTTATCTGCATCGCCTCTGTTAACATGGGATGAAACCAAAAATTCTATTAAGCTCCGTCTAACTTAGAACAATGCTTTCTTTCTCCATTGGATTCTTACAGTCGTGTACCCAAGTTAAGAGACAGAAAGAAGACAGAATAAAATGAATTTCGCTCTCAAACGTATTAATATTTCTCCCACTTAATGGCATTCAAGCTCTGGGCCTGCGCTCCTGTGCCGTCTCAGGGAGGAGAAGAAGTGCTGATGTGAGACTAATAGGCCTTTTAAGTCAAACTGAAGATTTTGAGGGCTTGGACATGAATTAAAGTAAAAGTTTATTTTGATTTTTGGGTTGGGGTTGCATATTCAATTTAACTTATTAAACTCTGGAGGCTTATTAATTGTCTGAAATATATCGGCAAATAATGATGAAAGCTGAACACATGAGCTCGTTACGAGCCGTCTCTGAGTTGACACACACTCCCCGCTAACTCACTCTTTTTGGCTTTAGATTTTTATTCAACTGTTGCCAGAGTCAACACTGATAGCGTGGTGACACATTTCAACAGATCAGAGTTATTTATCTCGATAATGTTCGACTCTATCTTCTCGCCATCCCTCCCCCTTCGTTCGGGTGTCCAACCTTCAGAAAATATCTAAATGGAGCTCAAATCAAATCAGCCTCTGTTTTGACATCGCTCATCATTAAATCCACTATAACCCTGTGAAAGCACTCGGAATGCACTTTAGTGGCACCACAACAAAGCAGAGGATGTCAGGGGTATTTATGAAAGCGTACACAATGGCAGATGTGATGAAGTGAGTGTGGAAAAAAACAAATTAGTCAGTCAAATGTTTACACCGTGAAAGCCGCCCTCCCCAACTCCCAGCACCCCCCAAGGGCAAAACACTGGGATCTAAAGAAGATGCGATTTCCACGTGAAGAGGCCACTGAGCTAACTTGCCAGTAGGTTCAGCCACTGAGCTCAGTACAAACATGCACATCCCTGTGCCCTCCCCTCATTGGCAAATACAAAGGTGCCTCACAGTTTTTGTTTTTGTTTTGTTTTGTGTGTGTTTCCTCCTGCTCACCCCTACTTCTTCTCTGGAATAATTTTTTGACTCGTCATAACAGCAGAAGCAGACGTAGAAGTGTTTACATCAATGATGCAGAGGAATTTAAAGGAATTGCCACGTACAATGCTAAACCCTGGATGTCGCTCATCGTAAATAATATGATGGTTGGAATACTGCCATCATTAATGTTGTTTATTTCTCCTGTGAATGGAAATGCACACGCCCAGGTGCTTTCCTCAAATAGTCACGATAGAGCCGAAAGAATCAGTCGTGGCTCTTTATATAAGGCGGTGAACTTTTGGTCTAATTAGGAAGCATTATCTGAATAATGAAGGGGACGTTGAGGTTTGAGGGTTTTTTCTGGGCGTATTTGATGTAATTTTTTTTTTTTTTTTTTGCATTTTTATGCTGCTCTTATATTTAATACAGACAGCTTGGATGGGGGCCCGAGGCTAATTACTCCCCTGGTCACAATAAAATCCATCAGGGTCGCACTTTGCAAATGCACATAGCTGTTTGACCCTCAGCCACAATAATTTAAGGTATGAATGATATGCGGGGTACTTCTCAGCCATCCCCACTACAAACGCACCCTTCAGTGAGTACGTGAAATGGTCAGATCATCAGCTGAGTTACAGTGAACTGTATCTGCTGTGTGGATCACAAATCAGATTCAGGTTCAGAATTCCTAAGAAAAACAACTCTTCTGCTGGTGATCATTGTGTTCCCTGATTCAACATGCTCAGAAACCTGAAACAAATTCCTTAGATGTAATCAAAAAGAAAGAAAAACCCCACACTCACCTGTTCTCAGCTGAATTGTCACCAGAAACAGCACAGCCACCTTTAGCCTGACGCTCGTGAATGCTGGCTCCATTTTCAACCTGAGAGCAAACACACTATCAGGAAAATAAGAGTTTTGATCTAAAGGCTTGTATTTGGCATCAAAAAGCAAAGATGTCTGGCGTCATTCACCTCTCCCCCAGAGCCTTTATCACTTTTGCTTAGTTGTTTATCTATAAACTTACATCACCTGAGAACTCAGTCGTGACGGTTTATTTTGTGTGTGTGTGTGTGTGTTTGTCTGTACAAACTACCAAGAAAATCAAAATGTTGATCGATAAACGCTATAAAGGGAAGAAATAAAAATAACAGCTCTGACATACCTTAAAGTGAAGACACAATCCACAACAAAAGTGTGTCCTTGAAGGCTAACCGGTGTGACAGTACAGGTGTAGCAGGCTTATTTTGTCCTCGGGTGAAACTCAGGAGCAGTAACTATGGCCACACCCTCTCTGTCCATAGTGCACCTGTTGGCCACTCCTAGAATTGGAAACACGCCAAGCCCCTTCATACTTGTTTTTATTTTTTCTTGTTTGAATAAAAGATAATCAAAAAATGTGAAAAGAGACTTTTGCTAGTTTAGGTTTCCAGTCTCTGTGTGTGTCTTGGCTGAAAACAGTTTAATAAACACCTACATGTACTTTCTTACTTTTTTCACAGTTTTATCTATCATCTATTTATCACATCTATCATCTGTTATTTCATAACAATGCAAATTCTCTCTCTTCCTAAAACTACGGTATGACAAGTCTGCTGCATGCTGTAGAGTTCTTTGTGGTATGCTTATTTTTAAGGTAAGAGGAAAGTTATGATACTTGTTTAAGACCGAATGGGCCAGAAAAATATGTTGCCAGCCCTTGTGTAACCCGTCTTCCTGACACTCCCATGAACATACACTGACTGGTTTTTGTTGCTCTGCCACACAGGGCACATAGTGAGATCCATGCTGATTTGGGACTAAAAGACAACTTAACGCGACAGAGCGGCAAAGCGCAGTGCGGCAGCTGCCACTGCCGTTCATGCTGTTAGTGAGGTTGAAATGGCTTATCAGCTATGAATGATTTACCAAAACACAAAGTTTTGATTTAGGCCAGAAATCAATTCCTTTTATTTTTCTGGCTCAACTGTGGTATCTTTTATGATTTTCAGTTCATAAATGTGTTATTTTTCTTATCCCGGTGCTCCTCAGTTCATCCACCATCTGAAAAATGCTATTTTAGCTTTTTCCCCATTTCTTTGAGCCATCTTACTTCTGATTGCATGCTCTTAGTAAACAGAAAGTTTGAGCAGCAGGTACACAGTCCTGTGCTCACAGCCTGCAATGACCATATTAGGAATTTCCACCCTCAGTGACTTCTAAGACCGAAAAAATCCTTCTGAAACCAAATGTTCTAGACTAAAGCTTGAGCTGTTGGCTCACACTAAGTTCCTTATACACAAGCTGATCTCATTATTTGAAAGTTTGCACGTGTTTAATACACTATATTACCAAAAGTATTCACTCACCTATTCAAATAATTGAATTCAGGTGTTCAAATCACTTCCCTGCCCACAAGTGTAGGAAATCAACCGGGGCATGCAGACTACTTCTACAAGAATTTGTGAAAGAATGGGTCACTGACTGCACACCAGTGCACAAAGGAAGGTCCATAAAGACATGGATGAGCGAGGTCAATGTGGAATAACTAGACTGGCATGCATAGAGTCCTGATTTCAACCTGACAGAACAGCTTTGGGATGAATTAGAGTGGAGACTGTGAGCTAGACCTTTTCATCCAACATCAGTGTCTGACCTGGAAGAATGGTCAAAAATTCTCATAAACACTCCTAAACCTTGAGGACAGCCTTCACAGGAGAGTTGAAGCTATTATAGCTGCAAAGGGTGGTCCGACGACATATTAAACCCTATGGATTAAGATGAGCATTCCTGTGAAGGCAGATGAGCGAACACTTCTGGCAATATAGTGTATGAGCATGGACGAGTAACAGAACAAATATATCACAGAAAATAAGGAAAAAACATAATGGAGGCTCATTATGGTTTATTTAATTTGTTTTAACATGCAATATATCTGTCTGGCTAATGATGTAAAAATAAAAAAAAAGATCTTTTCAATGAAGTGAGATGTGCCGTTGGAATAATTCAGTACTGACTGAATGACATCGTACAGTATGATGTGAGCGTGGAGCGTGACCTTAACCATTAGGAAACTTAAGTGCTGGGTTAATGTGATCCTGCCAATAATGTTCATTAAAGAGATGAACAAATTAGTAACGCTCAGTATGAAACATGATCAGAAAGCAAATCTGAAATCAGCACAACCCTGTTCTCATTTGGTGCTCACTGTATGTTTGCAAGCTTTCTGCTAGAGCTTCACGCAGTGCGCCTGAGTGACACCACACCCATAAGTCTGGGTTTGAATGTGTCCATGAGTGATCCACCAAATATCGGGGTATGTGTGAGGCTGTGCGGTATGGCTCCTTTATCAGCAGGTGGTTAATTGCCCCACTTCCTCCCCCTGGTGTAAGAGGAGGTTCTGGCACTGGCTCTGAGTTGAGCAAACTGTGTGACAGGGCGAGGCGGGACTGAACAGACAGTACTAGGACACTGACAAGACCACCATTAACACTGCAGGAGAGCGTGTAGACAAGCATGATGAATACATTTGTGATCACTGACCTGAATGTTCTCGACTTGTTGCATCTCTTTCACAGCATCTTGATCGCCCAGTGCTTTTGTAATTATCCCGCTAAACTTGGTAGATGTGGAGCAGCCATGCTGTGGCTCTGTCTTTAGAGCCAAGGCTCGCTTCAACCCACATCTCTCTTACCAGATTTGGCACAGGTAGCCTAATCACACCACAGGGTTGCAAACAAACCACCTTGACAGATGTCCAAATTACAAGAAAACAGCATAGCAGGGGAGGCAAACAAATGACCAAAGCAGGGAGGGGAGAGGCTACAGAAAGGCTTGGCTTGCCAGCAGCCATACTGAAATAGCACAGCAGCGTGACTCACGGTGTGTCAATGTCAGGGAGCCAGTTGGGCACACATATTCCTCTTTTTAAGGTGGAACGCCACTGGGACAAGGATGGCGCTTCTGGCAGAGGGGAGCAGTCACTCAACCCCTCAAAGAGCAACGTGAGTGGAATACAGCCAGCACAATCTGGGCCACACACTTTATTCATGACCTCCTGAAACTCAGCAATTAAATGTCCACTCTGACAGTGAAATTGATTTTTTTTTTTGGTCTTTTTCTTTTATACCAATCAGTCTGTATTTGCAGATGTCCTGCAGATCATAAATACACTCTACAGCCCGGCTGGTGTTCGTTAGGCTGTGCAGTAATGGGACCAGAGCTAGCATCGCTTTTAAGGGTTTCCAGTCGTCATCCAATTCTAACTGTTGTCTTGTTATGCTGTGAAACTGGCATGATTAGTCCCGCTCTCCAAGCAGTTTTTTTCCCCCTGTTGCTCCAGCACCGCATGCTTTCCTTGTGCCATGCTGCCGAATAAATAATAAAAAGGGAAATGCAAGGATTCCTCCCAGCATCTGTGATTCATCCTCTCAATAAGTAACTCACTAAGGAAAGGGCATATCTACCATCAGAGCGTACTTGAATGGCATTATACACAGCAGGATGAAATCCCATCAGTTATCTGCTATGCTTTCATTCTCATATATTTATGATTTTGAAACTGGTGCAGACAGTATTACCATTATTTTTATGTCTCTTGCATTTGTTATGGCCCTCTGCAACCTGTACTGGCTGTGCAGTGGTACTGCATATCTTTCTGTGGTGCATGGGTTTCATTGCCTAAGGCCTCAGTCATACAGGCCTAGAAACCAGCTTGCAATTCTCTGGAAACCTCCAGTCACTAGAAATTTATTTTTATAATCTCCAAGAGGTCGGTGAGTGATTGCTGGAGTTTGGTGGCTGTGGCTGGGTGAAATCTATCAGGGGATATACCAAAAACCTCTTTGTGATTGCTTTGGTTGCTGAGGTTGACAGTACTTTGCATGGAAATATGCCAATTTGTCTGCAAACACTTGTCATTGGCTATCCAAGCAAATAGTGAACATTGAAAAAGTGACTCAAACCACTTACAGAGAACATTCACCTGCAAGGTATTTGGAAACCTTGTACTCCCCACAAACACTCACTTTCTTTGTGATCAATTTCATACTAACAACTGCTAGCAACAAATCAGTGAATCCACATCTTTCTTGGTGCCATACGTGCAGTAAATATACATAAATTTCACATAAGCAACTACTAGCAACTTCCTGAAACCACCTCCCACTGCCAACTATTTGAGGAAATGGGATAGATGGTATCAAAATGTAGGGAAAATCTGGATACATTTTGATACTATGATCATGGCCTAGCCACGCTGTCTCTGTTGCTGCTTACACTGATCATCCTCTGGTTGTGTTTTTCTTATGTCTTCCCTGCATTTGAACTTTTATGGAGCTGTGAGCGAGGTCATGACACACTGAAAGAGGATATAAAGCAGAAAGTGGTTTAGAGCAAAAGAGAAAAAGAATAAGATTAGGATTAACTTCAGCCTTAAACTGTTAGCAGTCGGACGTACCGCCCACGGGACATTGGATGGTTTAGGGGACTAATAGGACTGCTAAGGGGTTAATAATACAAAATCCCTACCTAGGCTGTAATCTGTTAAAGCAGAGCAGGGTTACTACACTGAATAAGCACCATAACTCTCTTCATAACTAGATAGACATAGGTCAGTTCCTTAGCAACATTGTTTTACTCTGATATGCCCGTGCCTTAGTCACACTGTGGGAACTGTATTTAAGAATGAGCACAGCGCTGCTAATACGTTAAGACGATATTACTGCAGTTTCAAAACATACAATAACTCACTGTGTTATCATAGAATGTAATGCACATTACAGCAATTAACCATAAAGATGATTTACTGGAGATTTACTGGGAATCTTGTGGTATATAACTAATTTTTATAGCAGTCTAAAAGGATGCAGTTCCATCTATGCATCAACTAGTGATACAGTGCACAGCATGAAAACAAAAAAGATGAATCAACCATGAAACAAAAGGCATTCTACAAGTAGAACAAAAGTATTTTATAGATCTATTTATTAGATAAAATTATGGACTCATTTATCAAGCAGGCATCATAAACACAGAACATTTATGCAATGCGATGCTACAGCAATTACAGGCACCACAGACACAGAGAGTGTACCAGTAAATCACTTCCACTGCAAATCTGCATGTGCACAATTATGCAGCATTCTATCAGCAGCCCCAGAGTCTATCTAACTGAGGACGAGTGCCAAAAACCTTATCCTGTCCAGGCAGACACAAAACTTCTCGAGGAATGAAATTAGACAGGTGCGGTTAAATCCACGTGAAACAAGAAAAGCCTTAACAGTCCCGTTTCATTTACAGTACGGCCCCCCTCTGGCCTGTTTACCGGCTAACCTGTGAACATGAAAAGGCAGGGCTCCATAAAGAAATCCCACCTAAAAAATGGGAAAGTAAACGGGAGTTTGTCGTGTATTTACTGTTCCATCTCTATCTTCACAAGCTGCCCACCCACATGCAGCAATACACACACACACACACACACAC
>NW_024582456.1:1897624-1911262 GCF_018398535.1 Haplochromis burtoni
ACACACACACACACACACACACACACACACACACACACACACAGCCTCTAGCAATATGAGCATAAACGCTGGACACCATAATCCAATAAGTTGTGCTTCTTGTGCTAAACCCAGTGAAGTCTGGCACACAGAGAAAGTCCACAGAGACCAGAGTCCCCTAAGCCTCGCTTGCAGGAGTAGGATGGAAACTGTATTCTCTGATAAAGAACTTCAGATCTGTCTCTGCCCTCTTTGCTTCTGTGATAGCTCATTTTCCCCGCACACACTGGGGAATTATGATATAATGATGTACTTTAATCCTGAAATTTCCTTTTCTGTAAAATGACCAATTAAGGGAAATGTTCCTCGAATAACAGCCTCATATAACAACTGTGTTGGAAGGAAGGCTGTTGAGAATGATGTTATGCTGTTGTATCTTCAGTCAGTGGTGTACTAGCCTCCAGGCATACTTGGAAAATCCCAGTGGACCGTTGCATTGGTGGACTGTCAAAAAATCCATAAAGTTTTCACCAGCCCTGTCCGTCTCTTACCGGCCCCCTCTGTGTGTGTGTGTGCTCCTGCATTCATATGAAATCATCCCTTACTGACCTGACCTGGGCTCATCCCAGCAGATACGACCAGGCCTCAATTTCTTTCATGTGCACCCTTTCCCTGGGTCAAATAAAGAAAAGAAATGTATTCATTTGGAGAAAAAATGCTTTCTGCTGAAATGAATATCATTTGAATGGATTTATATACACATTCTGCAAATGTTTAAAATGAGAAAACAACTGCAATGGCAATTTTCTGTTAAACAGCTAACAGTTTGAGGAGTAAAATTTGCATCCGTTTGATGCTGTTTGCCCTCGTTCCCTGTCACAGCTACAAACGAGTGAACCCAGCTTTGTTCGGTTGCTTGGTAGTAATACAAGCGTGCTTTAGAAAACACAAGACTCATGCAACGATTACACAAGTGCTCATGCATATATTTCACAATTTGGTAGGACACTCTATCCACTGTTATCATCTACAAACTGCTTCTGTGCAACTTAACCTTCCGTATTACAAATTCAATCTTAGACTTGATCTAAAACAAGTTTGGCCTTAGACATTATAACAGCTTAACACACACACACACACACACACACACACACACACACACACACACACACACACACACACACACACGGACATGCCATCAGTGGCAACAAACCATGCAAGACCTGACCATCAGGAGCAATTTGGGGTTCGGTCTCTCGCCCAAGGACACTTTGACATGTGGAAAGGAGGAGCTGCAGATTAAACCCCCAACTCTGTGATTAATGAACAACCTGCTCTAACTCCTAACCAGACAGCCACCCTCTATTAACTTACATGCCTTCAGAGTCTAAAACAAAAGTAATCCCTCATAAATCCACAAATTCTTCTCCTACGCTTTGATTTCAGATCTAATAAGATATTAAGTGTTTATTGGTGATTTTTTTTTGGAGGTGTCAGTCTTTGTGCATAGCTGAGCTAACTGACTGCTGGCTTTGGTTTGATATTTATGAGACAGGAAATTACTTACCTACCTACTTTACCACAGACATGAAATAGGTATTACCATAATCCTGTCATCTAATCACCAGCAAAATGCAAATTCCTCACTATCGCTATCACCGTCCTCTGTCACACCAGCCCTCTGTGTGTCCTCTTTCATTCCATCCATGAATCTTCTCTGTAGTCTTCCTCTTTTTTCCCTGCTTGGCAGCTTCATATCCAGCATTGTATGTTTAGTTCATCCACTATCACTCCTCTGCACACGTTCAAACCATCTCAGTCTTGCCTCTCCAACTCTGTCTCCTCTGATGTACTCCTTTCTACCAGTGTTCATTCTGGTCACTGCCAGTTAAAATTGAAACATCTTCAGCTTTGCCACCTGTCTTCTTGTTAGTGCTACCATCTTGTAAACCTTCCCTTTCAGTCTGTCACAAATCACCCAGACTCTCGTTTCCGCCCACTCTCTTTTCTTTACCTTGTCTGGCCACAGGTATTTAAACTCATCTATTTTAACTACTTTTACTCCTTCACCTTTCCACTTCTCTCTCTCTCTCTTTCACTGACTGTCATTCCTCTTCCCAGCAATGTATACCTCCAACTCTCGAGGCTCTCTTCTACTTGCTCCCTACTTTCACTACAGATCACAGCATGTCGTCTGCAAACGTCACAGTCCACGGACAATTCTGCCTGGCCTCATCTGCCTGTGGTATCTGTCCACCACCACTGCAAAAAAGAAAGGGCTCAGAGCAGATTCCAATGACCCGTTCTCAACCTACTCCTACATCCTACTCAACGAACTCTCTTCACTCTTTAGTACATTTCCATCTCTACCCTTAATCACCATAATCTGCTGCACATCCTTTCCAGCTCGATCTCTCTGTGCAGCCAATTAATTCAGGTCCATTTCTCCTTCCTTAGTGTCCAGTCTAACATACAACTCACTATATGCCCTTTCATTAGCGTTTGCCACATCTCTCTTTGCTGTATGCCTAGCCTCCCAGCACGTCCTTCTACTTTCTTCATCTACCCGATTATCCCACTTTTCTTTGCTGACCTCTTCCTTTGAAAACTTTCCCGTACTTTGTAATTCCACCAAGTCTCCTTGTCTGCTTGCCTCTGTCTAGAGGATACACCTCAGCTCATCTCCATTTGCATTTGGCCAACAGTAGCACAGTTTCCACTGGTACTCTGTTGGCCAACAGCACCAGAAGTGGTCAGTGTTCATTATGGATAGCAAGCAATTTCCACAATTTCATTGTAAATGTACAATGACAATAAAGGGGATATGCTTCCTGACACAGCCCTCCTCATTTAACCAAGCTTGGGACCAGCACCAGGAGCACACTGGCTTGTGGGACCCACTATGACTGGGTTATCACAAGACATCAGTGCATTAAGCTCTGCATGCGTTCTCCGACTTCATTAAATCCACCAGTGGTACAGTTGTTAGCACTGTCACCTCACAGCAAGAAGGTTCCTGGCTCGAACCCTCTCTGTGCCAGCATGGTTGTGCTCCTGCTTCTTCCTGTATGTGAGGAGGTACACAATGCACTGTCTGAATGTGCAGTTAAAATGTGACTATGTAAATGTTGATCCATTACCAGTCAGAGGTTGGGTTTGGCTTCCTGAATTGAATTGTTTTCAACTAAAACCGATTTAAATGATATCATGAATGATCTACTGTTTCCTGTCTTCTGGTGCTGTATTACATTGCAGTTTGCACATTGTGTAGTTGTGTGAATACATTTTTTTTTTTAGTGTATAACTTGTGAATCCTACTAGCGCTAGTGTAAGTGCTGCTCAGTTGTATGCATTTTAAAAGCTCATCTAGGGATGGGCTTTGCAAATGAGTCTAACCTATAAAAGCTGTGGCGTGTGGTGTGGTTCATGTTATCTTATCCCCATACAAATAAATGCTATTAATATCAAAAATCTAGCCTGCAACCACACAACTGATTTAAATGTCTGAAGAATCCTGGATTGATGCAGGTACAGGTTTTTGGAGCTGTTTTCAGAGTAGCTGTGGCTGTTTTGATAATTATGGTGGGAATGACCCAAAACGGTGAAGTTGCACTTTGTAAAATGAAAGCAGTGACCTTAAAGATGCTAACAATGGAAGCCTGGAGAGAAGCCAAGTCCGGTGATAATTCTGTGTTTGTTTAGTTTGTTAAACAGAAAGTAACCTTTGCCATTACACATAATGATTTCATCCGTTGCTATTATAAAATATTGATCAGAAGCCTATCCATTTGTCCACCATGGCCCTTAATCTGAACCAAGCCTAACCCTGGCTCTAACTGATGATCTATAAACGAGCTTGTTAAGAAGAAATGACATATATAGAATGGCCTCACATTACGCTTGTGTGAAGATCAGGACTCTCTCACATACATGTACACTCCCCCACAGGGCTTTCCAGATGAAAGTGTGATGAGTGAGATTGCCCACTCGGAACTGAGCAGCTCATTTCCGCAGAAAAGAGAGAAAGGAGAGAAAAAAAGTGTTTTGACACCAGCTATTGCTTTTTAAGACACACAGATGCCGAATTGCACACAATTCGATAAAGATTAAGTGAGCTGCACCATCTGGTCTGAGCAGTTTCTCTGTGCTGTTCTGATAAATTAGAAACAACAATGCGGGCTAACAATAAGAGACACAAAAAAATATGGCAAGAAGTTTCTCAAGATGTTAGCTTGTTCTCCAAAGTTACAAAATCAACAACAATGCCTGAAGATAAATATGCAGACACATACACACACAAAAAATCCCCCCTTCCTAATAGCTGTGCTCTTTGTCATTAATATCAGACTATAGACTATCATCTGCACCACAATTAATAGTCTGGCTGTGTCTTGCTTCAAATAAAGCAGGTTCGGGTAAGAATACGAGCTCTTATTTATTATCTGGCTCTATAAACATTGTTGCAATGAAGTTCAATATCCACTGTGGTGGTGTGATAAAGTACTGTACACTCGCATTTGCATGGGTTGGTCCTCATCAAGAGTTTTAATGAGCGTTTTAATGATTCACGGCACAAAATGAGCTGAGAGGATGTGATAAGGTTATCGACTTATAGAGACGTCCTGTTGAATGTCACAGTGTTTATCCCACTGAAAAACTTTGATCCTTCAACTTTTGCTAATATAGACTTGATAAACGATGCTCAAATTTTAATCTGAGCAAGAAGTTACATACTTTAGGACCCCAGGTACCTTTCAGCTTATAAGTATATGGAGTATTTTTTTTTTTACATTTTTAATTTCGGCTCCATACTACCACAGTGGAATTTAAATCAAACAATCAGGATGCGATTGAAGTGCTGACTTTCAGCTTTAATTCAAGGAGTTTAGCATTCATTTTGCAACAACTGTTTAGGAATTAAAGACGTTTTTATACATCGTCCCCCAGTTTCAGAGGCTCGAAAGTAATCAGAAAAACTAACATTATTTTAAATGTAAGAATTGCTTTTAATACTCCGATGTAAATCCTTTGCAGTCAGTGACTACCTGAAGTCGAGAATACATGGACATCACCAAATGCTGTGTTTCCTCCCTTGAGATCCTCTTCTAGGCCTTTACTCCAGCCATCATTTGCTGCTTGTCTGTGGATCTTTCTGCCTCCAGTTTTGTATTTACTAAATGAAAAGCACGCTCTACTGGGCTGAGTTCAGGTGACTGACTTGGCCATTGAAGAATATCCTAATTTTTTTTGCCTTAAGTAACTCTTGGGCTCTTTTGGCTCATTATCCATTTGGATGGTGAAGCACTGTCTGATTTTTCAGCGTGTAGCTGAATCTGAGCAGAGAGTACGGCCACATACACTTCACAGTTCATCCTCTTACATCAGTCCTCTGTCACATTAGCAGTCAATTGTCCAATTACTTTTGAGGCTCTGAAAATGGGAAATTACGTACAAAAATACCTGTATAATTCCTGTATAATGGTTCATTTTTGTGAAACCCCACTTAACTTATTTAAAGCCCACTTTAACTAGGCTTTAAATAACTGTATAACTGTAACAAGTGCCACTTATTAAATCTTCTTCCTAATCAACCCACGCTATCTTATTTCATGTATCTGTATTACTGGAGCCACGCTCTTTCATAGAGGGTTAAACAGTCATGTGATATTCTATATTTTTCATCTGTCAATGCATCTGTTATAAAGACCAAAAATTCATCATTCAGGATGTTTTGAACCGGTGCCAGCTGTGTTTTTTTCTTTAACGATATCAGTGAGTCACACTGTTGCACTGGTTGGCATGTTCCTTCAGTGAAACATGGGTGCTGTGGTTTATTTTGAGTCAGTCATACATACACAATCTTCTTGGCACAGAGCTCTGAATCTGCAGCAAAAAATAGTTTCCAATAAGAAGTAACATTTAATAGAAAATTGACAGTGCCAAGCAGATTAAGGTAATTATTTGGCCTTTTTAGCTATGCTACAGGCATGGGTGTCTCTTGGTCAATTTGTCAGACAGCAAGTGAATAAATTACAGGAAATAGGGGATCAATGTTAACGAGTTTTGTGATTTTTCTTCTTGTGCCTGGTTATTTCTGCTTTTGGGTAAAATGTCTTAACATGATTTGCCATAAAACTGAGTACAGATCTTTTTATCTGGTCCGTCATCAGATGCAGATTGAATTTTGTCAGATATTTTGTTTACCTTCATGAAAAAAAAGAGTCAACTCTGCTAACCTCAGCTTTGCACACAACAAAAATGTAAATATCACCAGCCAAAAAACATCTATTAAACATCTTCTAATTATTAATAAGACACTTCTGTAAACATGCAGATTAGTTTGCTTGCAGTGGATTACTACATGAGCGTGTTTTAGGTGGTAGCATGTTGGTTTTGAAATTCAAATGCACACTGCACACGTCATATAGATGTTTCCACAATTCCACAAAACTCACAGACACCATAGTCTTCTTTTGGTGCCACTGACATGTGAAACACACATTTCCAGCTACAATCTCTAAGTGAGCTCAGTCTACTTCTCTTCCGGCATGCATGCATGCATTTTTCCAAGCACGGATTAAAATAAATAAATAAATAAAGTCTGTTTAAAATGTTAAACATTTCCTCCTGGTCAACCAGGCAAAGCTATTTGCTATGACAACACCCGTTGTACATGGCTACATAAATTATCATAACATCACAGAGCTGACTGCACTGAGAATAGGGTGCATGAATATTACAGTCATGTATTTTATTAAAGATATTTACATATTTCATAAGATATTAAAATGGAAATCATGATAATTGCACCCTACCAAAAAAATAATAATTCTTTAACACTGAAGAAATATATTATTTCAAGAACAATCATGGCTCTGAGGCCAACAAAAATATATTCTCATCAGCTAGCCGCTAATGAATTGAACGTGGCGATCTGCAGAGGTTTGCTTCTGTGACACAGGAATGTCACTCTAGACTGCAGAAACGCAGAAGCATTACTTCCGATCATTATTGCTACCAGACTGGATGCAAATAAACTACTGAAGTGAAAAGAAGTCATTGTACTCTACGGATGACATACGGTGACATCTCTTTTTGTGCGTGTGACATTTTGAAACAGACCAGAACAAAATCTGTGTTGTCAACTGATGACTGGAGCTCTTTACATGTACCCGAACCAAAAAAGATCAATATTTGAAGCATGTTCTGCCCTTACCAAGAGAATCTAAAAACAGCAGCAGGTAATTTAAATCAGCTCCAAGAGGGTGGGTCTTTGACAACAATGCCTGTGATGCATGATGACTGGGAGTGTTTGATTGGACTGTCACGCCAACGGTTCCAATCGAGACTGCATTCGGAGGATGTATTAACATAGACTTGTGGGTAATGTGCTATGTAGATTCAGGTTGTGGACAAATGGTGAAAAAACAAACCAAAACAAAAAAACCCCATCATCTCATGTCTTCTGTGAAATGCTTTTCTCTGACCTTAATAGAAAACATCAGATCCCTGAGATAAGAGAAAAGATGCTAGGGAGAATTCAATGACCCGTGCTCTTTTACCATGTGGCTGGAATGTAAAATAAAATGGCTGCATTCATATTCATTCTTATTTTCTGCTCCTGCTGAGTTTAACTCTTGCTTTGATTACTGCTTGGCCTGAAGTAAAGTTAATTAGTGATGATCCTAAAGGGTTATAATATGTGAGAACATAACCAGTACAAACTGACTTAAGCTACAGTCCTGTTGACTTTGATCGTTTCAGGGTCGCTTGTAGCTTTATAACTTGCACATTATGCAGCAGGATTTCCCAGTGTGATTGATTCATTGTTGAAAGTCCAAAATGTATCAGCATATTAGCAAGTTATAGCGTAAGATGAGAAATGCAATCATTCATATCACATCCATGGCATCAATTTCAAAATCCTGTGTCACCTCGTTCTCACGTTATCGCATTCACAAGATTATCAGAGAACTTGACCTTTTGACATCAAGACCACCGGGATTTGAACTCATCTGAGATCTTTTGTAGATCCACCTTTGGTGTGAATTTGCCTCGTTCTCAACTTATTGCATTCACAAACCTTGGTGTCCCCGCCAACCGCGCACCTGCCCGGTGGGTTGACGACAATACCCCATCAGCCTTTTACAGCTGAGGAGTAAAAAAGTAAGAAATGACATACTCAGGCACCTTTCCTTAGTGTTTAGAGGGGCCAGCCTGTTCTTATCATGGCTGCCACTTTGATGCGGGTCATTTCACATTCTCAGCTGTAGTGGCGTGGGGGTGTCATACAGGAACAGCAGCACTAATGTGAACCGGGCTAAAGTAAAGACGACATTTTGAAATTCAGGAAAAACTAATTGTAAAATCAGTGAGAAAGAGTTCACATCTCATCCTATAACGACAAATATGAAGGGGCCTATGTGGGAATATGTTGGCAAGTTCAGGTGTTTCTTAGCGGGCAGCATGGATTTAATTAGCCTCATTCTAAGTTAATGGTTAAGTTACAAGTTTCAGGCTATAAAAGATAAAAAATGGCAATCCATTTGTTTCTGGCATTTTGAAGCTTCAACTTTGGTGTTTTGGAAACTGCCATGCTGCTTTTCTTGGAGCCAGGAGTTACCAGAGTCAGAGTGTTATCTAACAATGCTAGCAAGCTTGGTTAGCAGGATCCATCCACAGAATAAATCGGTGCAATTACCTGACACACATAGTTTGTCAGTAGATAGATTGTCAGTTCTAAGTAAGTTTAAAAAAAAGAACTAGAATTTTACTCCAAGCTACAGCTGCCCAATCGCAACATACTCCTAACTTTAAGCCATAACCCCAAAAAGTTGATTCTGTTCATCTGGACGAAGTGTTTTCAGTGGGAGAAATGTTTCATGACTCATCCAAGTGACTTCTTCAGTCTCAGCTGATTGAAGGTTTCCCCAACCTTATAGTACATTTGCACAATAACTGAAACCAGCTCACTGAATGAACAATGGGCTGTGAGGTCAGTTCCTTGATCATTAATATGCAAATTCTCATGACCATTGATCAACAACCACTGATCAAAGCCCACTGATCAATGGCCATGAAGACCATTCACATAGAGTTGGGGAATGGCTGCGGTCACAGCATCGTAAGATGGCAAAAGATGTACCCTCCTTCATTCAGAGATGGTCTTTCCCTTTTCACATAAATGACCCCCTTGACTCAAACCAGCATTCCTCCCTGTCCAGGATGTGTGCATCCTCATCATTGAAAGAGTGTCCACTGACCTGTAAGTGTAAATAGACTGCAGAGTCCTGACGAGTTAGCTCTTCTGTGTTGTGCCATCCACTTTGCGGACCTGATGCTTGGGGTGGACCAATTTTTGGCACAGCGTGTTTTGGGGTTTAAAAGCCACAGAGACGTGGTATTTAGAAAAAAAACGAGTTTCAACTGTTCCGATACTCCTGACACATACGGGATCACTACGGGTTTTCGCTTAGGCAGCAGTTGTCCTTCTCTCCTGGATCGGCTGGAGCTTTCTTTAGGTGCCTTCCCAGCTTTGACAAATGTCCAGCTGGGATAACCATATTTATTCGTGTCTTTACTTGTTTGTTGTGAAACTGGAAATTAGCTTTAGAAATGAAAACTGCATTTTTTTGCTACCAGGTAGTTTGATCATTAATTGTGGATAATACGACATGGGAGTCTTTAGGGACTTTCTAATTTTGGCGCCGGCCTCAAGGGACAATTAAAGAAACTGCCGTTTTTTGCCCCAGAGGTTGGCTCCTAATTTAATCTTAAATTAAAATAAAAGCTTGATTTAAACAGACATACTCGTGTGCTACCTGGCTTATTATGTAAAACAAATCTCTATATTAGCCAAAACATATGCTGTCTACAAGTAAAGAGTACAAAAATTCTTATTGTTGTGTTCAGTGACAGTCGATTTTCATTCTGTGGAAGGCTGAGATGTATTTTTGGCCAAAATCAGCAATACCTTAACAGATGGATAATTGAAAGACACTGTTTACAACCCAGAGGTTTGATTCATAAGCCAAAAAAATGTCACATAAAATACAGGATTATGATGGTACTTCTTTCTATTGTACATATTGTAATACACATCCACTTCTGCTGATGGATCTTTGCTCTAATTAGTCAACAAGCTCTGCTGCAAATGTGGCTTTATTTTTTATGCCACAATGTGAGCTGTGCCAGGCCAATGCTGATGTTGTCACAGCTCTGTGGCTGCCAAGAGAGGTCGATAGTTGCCACAGATTACTTAATGACACTTTATAAACAAGTGAAGAAGAATCTGCTGCAGTGAAAACAAGGAGGGACCTCTGAGTAAAGAACTCCAGTTGATTTAAAGCTGAGGTAGGCAACATATTTTTGTCTCATTGGACAAAAATCTATAATTGTAGCATCCTCAGCTAGAAAGATGGCCAACTTTTAAACTGATGCTCCATAAAGAAGTGCTCTATTCATAAATGCACCATAAGAGCTGAGAAATCAATGAAAGGCTGTCATGATACTGCCCATTTCCACTTTGACACACACACAAAAATTAACTTTATTTGTAGACAATAAACACAGGTAGATTTATACCATAAGCATGAAACTATCTGACAGTATATACTACGAAGTTAATATTGTGAACATTTTATATCTACTAGATACCTTAAACAGGAAGATATGTTATTTAAGTTAGCATTTAATAACTGTTTATTTAATATATAGCTACAAAAGCAAGCAGGCAGCCTGAGACAAGTAGCCAAAGAATGCTATAACATGCCAGCTAACCTTAGCATTATTCTAGCTTCAGTAAGAAAGACCTGGGCTAGGCTAATAACACAGTTTTATATTCAAACAAAACTGCATAGTGAAACAAAACTATACTTTTTATACCCACCAAAAACAATCCTTTATTTGCAGCAAGCAAACATTTTGTTCACTTTCCAGCGCTCACGAGGATTTTCACCACAAAACACTTGAATTGTCTGCCCTTGTTTGCCTAGCAAATTAGCTCATTTTGAGGTCTTCAAATAGAATACACAATAAATAAATAAAAATCACCTAAGAAAAAAAAGACCAACATAGACAGCAAATAGGAAATGTTCAAACCTCATAGAAGACAATACGGAAGACACCATCCAGAGTCTTAAGAGCTGCTGTGCACATATTTATAGCTTGTCAGCTTTGATCAATGACACAGATATCAAATATGAAATGGTTAAACTAGATCAAAAGTAAACGCTGTAATTTGAAAGTCATTTTGGATGATTGTAGCTTATGTATGTATTTATGTATCTCCTTCATAAAAAGTGGACCAATCCATGAACATCCTGACACATACAGCAATTATTAACATCTCTATATTTAAAAACAACAACAACAAAAAAAAACCCATTTATTATACATCCCAGTTCTTTTTATTTTAGTATATTATATTACCGGTCTATAATTGCGAAGGAATTTTGTTCAACTCACCACTAAATATAGAATGAAGAATCAGAACTACAGTCCTTAAATATCAGAGACATTGTAGCTTAACAATTAATTCTGGTGAAGCTGAAAGCTTGAGACGCTTTTTATCGACTGTTAGGACACCCAAAACTTTTATATAAAAACTTTAGAAAACTTTTTCCAAATTAAATTAGTTTTTGAGTGTTGTTCGTCATTTCTATATTATATACAGTGTATACAGATATATAGATCGAGCGATTAATTGAATTTATAGATATATTACTATTAAAGCTGTAATTTGAGGTTAAATGATCAGCCTGTAGGCAAATTCAGGCAACGAAGATGAGAATCTAGTAGGATACAATCTGTATTACAATTAAGATCTTAAATTAATGACCTTAGAAATCAGCGCATGTACTATGTCCCATTAATGTCGCTCTTAAAATAACAAGTTAAAGACACATATAAGTGTATATATTTAAGAATTTATAAACAAGGATGTTTTTTTTTCTGGCTACACACAGTGGCAAAAAAAATCTTAAGAATAACAAGATAAATGAACCTTATATGTCTGTGCTACACATGAGTGAAGTGCAAAAGTGCTGCTGTTTTACAATAATAACCTTTCATAACATTTTATTAAGAGTGACCTGACCAGAAGAACTAGTTATCTCTGGGTTTGGTTTTCAGGCTTTAGCTCCTTTAAAACCTAATTAGTTGAGTGTATAAAGTAGTAAGGAAAGCACAAAACTCCACATAGGTTAGTATGTATAGAAGCCTCAGCAGGTCTGGTGGGAGGGGCCTAGTACAAAAGGGGGAGGTGGGGGGAGTTATTTCTGCCTACTGCAGCTTTAAAGTTCAAGTTGTTAAAGGCAGTCAAACTTCATAAGGACAATCCGCTGCCCATTCGTTTCTATGTAACTTGTTTCTTTCCTCCCTTTAACAGCCTTCACTGTGAAGCCTCTGTAGAGATAAAGATGGGCTCGGTAGCTACTTTTTTATCTTTATTAGGATGTTTTAAAGTGTCATGGCACTGTAGTATGCCTCTGCTGCACTAATGCTGCCATCATTCATGCAGTAGCAGAGAAGCCCACGGCACTGAGCTTGAGGGTAAGAGCTAAATACGAACCTTTCCATCAAACACACAGACTAATTTAGTCGACAGGTGTATAGGTGTAGGCCGAAGGTCAGGCCTCACTTTTCCATATCCCTGCGTCTGTATTAAGCATTCTGTGCTCTAGATTATCCTCATGAGACAATGTTCCCCACACTAAATTGTACTGTACTACAGCGCTGGGGTACAGCTTACACCGTACATATGCAGGAGGCCATAAAGCTCAGCCTAGTTCTGTCTGTAACATGCACAAACATGACTCTGATTATGTTTTTCCCCTAAAAGAGAAGACTGACGATACTGAGGTTGTGCCAACGATAAAGCAGTACTGTACAACTCTATACTGTGAGGACTTTATCATCCATCCATCCATCCATCCATCCATCCATCCATCCATCCATCCATCCATCTATTGTCTTGTACTTATCGAATTCAGGGTCTTGCAGGGCCTGGAGCCTATCTCAGCTGCCATAGGGTGAGGAGCAGGATACCCCCTGGACAGGACTTTATCATTTTAAAAAAATATAATAAATAACGAGTTAGGCGCTGGCCTTTTTACATAGACCTGTCAGCTTAACTAGTCACTGCATTTGCTGAAAATGTGCATTTGGTATTTGGAATTCTTCAGGGACTTTGGCTAAAATTACTTCCTGCACAGAAAATATTTTTTATTAGAAGCAAAATTTTACAGCTGCCAGGCATTGTTTGCAGCTCTGCTGTCATACTCAGTATGCTGGATTCAGTGAACTTGGAAATTTGAATATGACCTGTTTTCACACAGTTTAATACCTAACCTGCTTCCACATAACCAGTCAGACTGCATTTATTTCAGCTCCTCTCCTTTCCAGTAACAGTAGCAATGACAGTGAAGGGAAGATGGACAGGATGTGTACGTATGTCACATATTTTATTTATGATTTTCATTTTTTGTTTTTGTTTGAGTTTTGTTAAGTCAGCTTGTCTGTCAGTCACATAAGCAGCTGCCGTATCACCACGGTCTTGAAAAGGAGGGTTTGAATCATGCGTACTGTGTGTGTGTGTGTGTGTGTGTGTGTGTGTGTGTGTGTGTGCGCGTGCGCCTTTCTGGGTGGAATGGAGTCTCT